>NC_085099.1:2539341-2614341 GCF_963422355.1 Corticium candelabrum | reverse complement strand
GCATGGTATCCAATGGCCTACTAAGAATATTCATGAGTACAAACCACAATCTCATAAGACATGGCCTGTTCCAATCCATGCATATGAGCATTCATTTGCTATTCTTATGCGGGAACCGTTGCTCATGCGTTTGTCATGAGCTGTAGATTTACGAGCCAAAACATGACTTTCATGCGGATTTTACATGACATGACATCCATGAGGTATGAATGCAGATAGAAAAGCAAGTTACAGCTGCAAAGGTGCAGCAAAAATGCTGCTGGAAACGATCAATTAGATCAGATTAATTAAGTTTTTAGTGACGGGGGTGTGGCTGCAGCGAGATTGAGAAAGTGGTTGAGAATGTAGCTTAGGATTATTAGAGACACCCACACACAAGCCTGCAAGCATATGAAGGGTAACGCATATTCGATTGGGACTTTTCCAGAGGGGAAAGATGAGAAAGGCGGGTTAGGGTGTTCGATTGGAGTATAGTTTAACGTCAAGTCTGAAAAGGTCGGGAAGTCAGAATACGTCACGTGACCTTTAAGCATTCTGATTGGTTCATTAATAATAATAATTATTAATAAACACTTTAATTAATTAAATGTATGTAAGCCGGTCCTGTAACACTAATTATCCCCACCCACACAGGGTCTGTAACCCCCACATACAGTACACGTACTACTGTACATGTACTACTTTAGACACACTCTTCACTGACTCCACTGTCTAGAGGTCAAGTCATTACTGAACGACGGATATCGACTGTTTCAAAGGTTACAGATATCAACAAATCGTAGAAGTCTCCATATGTGCGACCTTGCTTATTAATAAATAATTAAAATATTAATTAATTAAAATGCAAAACAAGTCAATAATTACATATTTAATAATCTGGTTTGTCACACTATGCGATCATATTTCACATAGCTTTTCATCTGTTTGTCAAACCAATCCGAATATCCCACTCCTTGATTGGTAAACATGCATTTCTTGTTATTCATACATTTTCAGGATCGAAAACCTCAAATTTTGTGCATGCAGTGCACATATGGTAACTTCAGTTGTACAATGTATTACACTGGTAAGAAAACCACCGAACCAAAAAATTGTGAATGTTCAAACAACGAGTTCCTTTTCGAAGAGTCACCAACCATGACTCTGTGCACAGTACAACAATGCTACGGAACCAATAACACCATTTTGCCTCTCGCATTGCCATCAATTATATCTCGATGAGCTTCAGTGACGTTTTCTAGTAGATACTCTTTACCAACCAGTGGTGTTATCCAACCCTGATCTATACCGCCAACCACAGCAGCCATTGCTTCTTTCACTTCTTCCTAAATACAGCATGTATACATACGGGTAACGTGATCAATATAACCTAAAATATAAATTACATCAGTAAATCTTCCAACACCTATAATTGCAAGCCGTTTTGTCATCGTTTCACGAGGATTTATTTCGACAGTTCCTCGATTTCCTATCACCTACACATTGGAATGAAATTGGATCTGAGATGTATGCTGACTATGATATCATACAGCCACTCGGCCATCCATTTTCAGCAATTTGAGATCCTCCCCCAAGTTCACATTAGCCAGCATTTCAAGAATAACATCAACGCCATCATCATTTGTAGCTTCCTACACGTTTGACAAGACAACGGAATCGTAATGAGCCGATATTTAAATATAACATTAAATCAAAATTTACTCTAATTAGATCCAGATATCCGGACTCCTTATGATTAAATACTTTATGAGCACCATTTTGAAGGGCCATCTCTAAACCCTGTGATGAGCCACCGGTACCAAACACAGTCATACCATATGCTCGAGCAAACTGAATAGCTGCAATTCCGACCTAAAAAACAGAAGAATCCCTTAACAAATACATAAAAACAACAAAGGACACACTTACTCCTCCAGTGGCGCCATGAATTAGAACGGTTTCCGATGCACGAGCCTGAACTCTGCAACAGCATAAATAAATAAATTTCATCTGTCAATTACCAATAGTACAATGAATGCACTACAACTTCCATCCACCTAATAGATTACACATTTGCTAGCCTTTTAAGAGCAACATAAGCCGTTCGATATGGAATAGAAAGTGCAGCTCCTTGGGCAAACGACAGTCTTTCTGGCAGATCAAACACTGAATTTTGATCAGCAGTTGTAAACTCGGCATATGCTCCAGTACACAGTTGGGTAAACACTCTGTCTCCCTTCTGAACAAAAAATTGATTGTGTTAGTTGATTACATCAATTCACAATATGCATGCAGTACTTTGAATTGTGACACTTTCGACCCAACAGAATGAACTACTCCAGCTGCATCATTTCCAGGAGTATAAGGCAAATTTGGAAGAGCCGGATACTTCCCAGAACGAATGTAAGTTTCGACAGGGTTCACTCCAGCTGCATGGACCCGCACGAGTACCTAAACATAACAAATATTTCATACATAACGATTCAACAACAAAAAAGCCACATTCAATTAATTAAATGAGTTCAACGGCTAAGAACAAAATTAGTGCACAAATGCAAGTTAACACACAAAATGAGACATGCACACGCACGCACACATACACACACACGCATACGCACAACACACACACACACACACACACACACACGCATGCATGCACGCGTGTGCACACACACACACACACACATGCGCGTGCGCACACACACACACACACACACACAATGGACAAAAAATGGACAAATGTCAAGCCCTCGACATCATTTGACGTCAACCCTAAGGTCAGTTGCAGTGATAGCCCCTGTGCCTCTACAGGCAGGGCCTCTGTGCACTACTTGGAGGCTTAGGGCCAGTGCTACAATCCACCTGGAGCTTGGCCAAAGTCTTCCAAGTGCACTGACTATGGCGCAACTCTGGGACTGGACACCAAGGCCCACAAGTACCCGTCTGCTGCATGATGTTACTGCCAAGCCAGCGGTCTTGTCCACCCCAGTCAATGACCAGGTACTCATTTATACTCCTGAGTCGAGAGAAGCAATTGTGTGTAAGTTTCTTGCTTAAGGAAATTGTGCCATAGCTTGCCATCACCGTGACTTGAACCTGAAACTCTGCAAGGTCCTGGATGGTCTTTCTCCACACGCACGTGCACACACACACACACACACACACACACACACACACACACACACACACACGTTAATTCAACAAAGAAAAAAGAGCCGGACATCAAATCGTACAAACTGAAAATTTAATCGAGTCTGTAAACAGCATCTCGCTGTACTTCATTCGGTCCAGGTGACGGTATGATCACGTCTTCTTTCATCTTGAGCACACTAACACCTCCAAACTCAGAGACGCGAACTGCCTTCATCACAGCGGACACAGACGATCGACAGGCTTTCATAAGATCAAAAGAACAACTACTATCGTCTTCGTTTGTTGCTACTTGCAACGCGCAAGTAGCAAACAGAACAGACAGTAGGTGAATGGAACTGCGCGTGCGCATTGTTTAGCTGTTTATCCGGGACCTGTGAGAAACTTCGTCACCTCGATAGAGATTGCTAATTAGTTACTGCAGACAAACAAAGACACGTTGAATCTATAGCTGACAGAAGTAGAACTACTAGCTAGAACAGAACTAGCTAACAACTGGTAGACAGCAAAACTATGTCTCCTAACTATCTATGCTGTTGCGTCTAGACTAGAGAGATCCATACGTTAGGGATAAAATGGGATTCTTCTCTTGCCGTAAAACGATTCTTTCATCTCTTGCACTCCAGATTGCGTTAGGTAGGAAGAAATGTTGAAATAAGTTGTCAACATTGTATCAGCATGCTCGAGTGCACCTTCTACCCACCCTTGCTGAATGGAGTAAACCGATCCACATATGAAGATGTTCTGGTTCTCGTCCAATTTAATAATCTTTGTCGTTTCTTCTGTGTAGTTGTATCCGGGAGCCCACAAAGTCCATGCCTCACCTAAAAATTTCAATTTTTCAAATTATTAATGATTATAAGTTTTGTATGCAAGTGCATGTGCATGCATGGGTATAATATATCTATAGCTACAAACATTTCTATGATGTAAAGTCAAGATGATGATATCATGAAGAAAAAGTCAAAAAAATGGTCACGCTGCTACCCAATTTATTAAGAAGAAGAAGAAAGACACAACACTTGGTGTCGCTTAATTAATTTGCATGCATGGTTGTTCAAGCAAGCATTTGTAGCTACTACAATAATTATAATTGTGACCAGAATCAAAACGGACAACCTGATAGTTATTTATTTAATACATGCATGTACGTGTATAAGTGCATGTATATGTTTGTATCTCACTTGGCATGTAAGGACCGTATCCTTCAACGTGTCTTGGTAGCAGATCATTGTCCCACACCATAATCCATCCAAAGTATGGCTGACCAATGACGTCCTCTGTTGTGTTGTGGTTGAGAGCCAACTCTTTGACTACTTCCTTTACCAGAGTGTCAGTCATAGGAAATATGGCCGAATTAGAAGTGCGAAACTTGTTGAAAGAGTCAGAAGCCAAAGCTTTCCAGAATTTAGCAAACTGGCCGTCATTGTAAAGCATGATGAACGAGCGGTTGCTGACAGCTGGATTTGGTGCAGTGAAGTAATAAGTCTGTCTACTAGGAAGGCTAGAGATGGAACGACCTTGCGTCAGATTTAAGTATTGCAGACTCTCTTTGCGCCACCATGGCTCTTCAAACGCAAAAAATATTTTAGCGGCTTGATGACTTATTACCGCATCAACTAATTCCCTCTTTGGAGATGTCCACAATGCATCCCAATGTATTCTCTTCAATTGAGATCTCGTCACAGCCAAAACAACTTTACGAGCAATGTACTGTACCTGAAGAAAACATAATATAGCCTAATTAACGTAATCAAAGTGCATGTGTATATAAGACATCGATGTCATTTGTCAGTCGAGAAAAACAATGCAGGAGTTACCGTCTCCAGCGTCTCGTAGTTGTAAGTTGTCAAAATATACACTTTTTGCCCGTCTAGAAACTCACACTCGTCTATTGCAGTTACAGTTGTATTCTTCTCGATTCTAAACGTATAGAGATAGGTTTAGCGCATTAATTAAGGTAGGTAAAGTTTAGACTAATTAATTAACTGCAACAACAAGTTAGTTGAAATCAATCTATCCAATCTCGGTCAATCATGTCTCTTCTGACTTCTGACAGTACATGTGTGTTCCAATTCTCTCTCACTGTCTTCCCTTCTTTCTTCTCTAGCTCTTGCCTTTACATTTCTGAAATTTATCTTCCAGACCTAATCTGTTTGTGCACGCAATCACGCGCCGATGCATGCACCGCACTCATATACACATGCACAAAACGAATAACAAGTTGCACAAACTTGTTAGACTATAGAAAATGTAATTGTAAAGACTACTACACACTAATAGATGACAGAAATGTATATAGAACCGTACCTGCCGCCCAATGTTTCAAAATGTTCTGCCATTTTTATTGGTATTGTCTCCATACCATCATCCGGTGCTCTATAAGCGTTACCACGAGAAGTATCATTGGTGTCTCCAATGGAGTTAGCAGCGTTGTAATTGGTATAAATATCCGAATATCCATTTCCGGCTATGACATAATTGTGTGCGTCATCACTGGCATTGGCTAAGTTGTAAGTATTCACCGTCCTAAAGATAAACATTTAGCAGTTGCATCCACCCATGCTTAGTTAGGCAGTATTATATTGTAATAAATAACTAGATTACCCGTAATGGAGTAGAGGATATCCATCGACTGTCATCATCTCATCTGGACTCAAATGTCTCTGATCTGGTGGTACGTTAGCCTCAAACACCAAACTGAAAACGTTTGTCTCAACTTACTAAAGTATGTAGACACTAACGATTTTGCCACGTCTATAACTTACTCTGAAACTTGGCTAGGAGTTAGATCTTCTTCTTCCTTGTTCAGTTTGTAAGCAGCTTTGCCTGCTGTCTTTAAATCTTTCTGCTGAACAAATATATCGCGAAATAAATATGGTCTGGCATCGTTTTCTTCATCCATTAAAAATTGCTTGTGAGAAATATTCATTTCCTTGATGACTTTTGTAATGTAAGGCTGAGAGTCCGGAATGAAACGCATTCCTCCAAGTTCCGCAACGTTAAAGTCAATGCCCGGCAAATTTACCGAATACAGTCGTCCTCCGATGCGGTTGGTCGCTTCCAGTAGTAGAACTTTGTATTGTGGGGTTTCTGTTTTGAGACGATAACCGACGAACGTTCCCGCAGGACCTCCGCCCACGATGATGACGTCTTGGACATCCCTTCTGCGGAGAGAACTGATGTTGCAAGGTTGCACCACCCTTTCCAGAGGAAGCGGCGTCTGGCCGTTACTGTCAGTAGATCCTGTAGTGCTAGACTTGTCATCGTCGTCTACAACGAGAAAGAAAGCATGCGCACTACGTATACAGTACTACAGTTTAAAATGTCTAGAGTAGATATATTTATCTATCTAGACATGTATGCATGCAGGCACGAAAGTAGCTACAGGCGGTCTGCAACAACCCACCACTTTTCTTTGCAGCTAACGGTATAGCAATGCAGATAACCAAGACGAGAACGACAATGACAACGACAAGCACAACGTTGACAATCTTGCACGTTCTCAGCTTCTTGTCTGCTTCCGGGTCTCTCATTTGGTTTCCTTCGTGCTCTTCCTGTAGCTTTTCCATCTCTACGAATCGCGCACTCCCAACACAAGCTCGTCGTTGACTGAAAACAAGTGGCTTCTCTGCGACGTTGATATTGGCGTGTGCACCGCAACCAGCTGGTAGGCTTTCTCATTTAGACATACATGACGTACTTAACTTAACTTAATTATCTATAGACCACGCCTTCAACAACTCTTTTTGCTTGTGGAGTCGGTACAGCATAGAGTCCGTAGGCTGATCACGCAGAGCTGTTGTTTTCTGCACCTGATTGCAATTACTACTAGAACCCGGAAAAATGATGACGTAATCGTTTGGACTTTGAACTCAACCGGATGATAACTATGACTAGTAATTAGAGGAACATTTCGGCCACATGCGCTAGTAAATTGCGCCCAGCATACATACACCTTTGATTGTTGGTTACCAACAATCAAATTGAGACATTTGACGCATTTGCAGAACGACATATGCTTACATACACTGTTAACTGATTAAATGATAAATTCTATCGGACGCTTTTGTAACTTTTTCGATCGGGGCTTCAACTTCTCGATTACCTACCGTAGATCGCAGTTTGCAAAGCGTGCTGTTTGGTTCAGTAGCTGAAACACTTATGCACAACTTACTCATACTTATCAAGCGGGCAACGCTTTTCTAACGTGACGCTGAAGAAGGTTTTCTCACCATCACGTGTAACATCACGTGACATCGACACCTTCACGCGGTGGACGCCGAAACAGATCCGGACACCAATACCGCTCGCCTCTTTATCCTTTTAGCCGTGTTCATGTGCGACAGACCACGTATGAACAGTTGTTTTTACCACACACCGGAAGGGGGCCCTGTCGTAAAAATGGACTCAACTGTAACTTTGCGTTGCAGTTAATTCGCGTTCTTGTCACTTCCATCAGCGCATGCAGCCATTGCTTTTTGCCGCAAATGTACGTTAGCGCGCGTTTCTGAAACGTTACGTTAACGCAAATCTCCGAAATGTCTCTTTAATTAATTAATAGGTAAAGTAGATGATGGCTAAGCAAAATGTATGAAATGAACCAGACGTGGAATTGACAGACACTGTATAAAGGAACGCATCTGTAGCACTGGACTCATACTAGCATTTCATTGTTGCAGTTGTTTGTTGTTGAAGTTGTATCTCAGAAGAACAAACTTTGTGTATAATATCTATTGAATTGGCTTTATCAATTAATTAATTAATTAACTAATTCAAGCGATGAAGCTCGAAAGAAGTGACGACGAAAGTCTTGTCTTTGAAGCTGTTGTTCCCGCTGCGAAGGTTCGTTGCCTAGATTGGAGAAGCTGCCCGTGTCAGTGTCAGAGAGAGGGTGGTGAATTGACTGCGTTTCAACAGCGCAGTTGGGCGACTTTGCATGACACTGCGGAGATGAGATAAGATGACACATACCTGTTTCTGCGCAAGGAAGGGATTACACGTGAAGATAATCCAAGAGACTACTACCATTGTTTGTGTTACCAAAATTACACAAACAAGACAAACCCTAGACGTCTGCAGAATAAAAGAAGGAAAGAGAAAGCTGAATCCGCACCTGCAACAGCAACGTCTGCTGCAAAAAGCCAAGTGTGCACAAAGCCATTGTCATCAACTGCAGTCACTGTTGATCAAGGAGCTTCTTCCGGTGCGTGACCATTTCGTACATTCCATTTTCAATTTCCGGCAACAATTGAATATTGAATTAGAAATTGAAAATAGCCTAGAAGTTGCTTGCAATTTCAATATTCAATTCTATTAAAAATTAAAAATTGATTGATCGACGTACTATAATTATTTACTGATTAAAACGAATATTGAAACACACTTGATTTTTAACCAATTTTCTTTTTCAATGCAATGGAATATTGAAATTGCAAGCATGTTAGTTCAATTTTCAATATTAAATTCAATATTCAATTTAATTTAAAAATTAAATATTAAATTTTGAATTTGCGTGGCCAATTCGTCCATTCCATTTTTAATTTTTGAAACAAATTAAAAATTGAATGTCAAATTAAAAATTGACTGGCGTTGCTTGCTCTTACAATATTCAATTACATTGAAAATAGAAATTGATTGAAGAACAATTGTCATTTCAATATTCGTTTACTTTGCAAATAGATTCAATCTTTCCATCCGTCCAATTTTCGTAAATTATGAATATTAGAATAGAGCCTCCGATGCAAGTTTCTTTCTCCGTACTAAATGTAAATACAAAGTTACCCGCAGATGCTAGCGCGAGCGATATCTCATAAACGGCATAATGACACCGCGCGGGCGGTCGCCGGTGACTTCAACATTTAATTCTATTGAAAGACGAAAGTTGCGTCTAGCTTAGCCACGCCCAGCCACGCCTCTGGCACGCATGCAATGTAATGCAATTAAGAGATGCACGAGAAAGCCTCGACAGGCGCGCGACCGACCTCTCACAACAAGTCGGTAAGCACTTGCACCTGGCTCTCGTCAACCGTCACGCTCAGGCGTGAGACATTCCTTGCGGCGATGAGCGAGGGAAGCCCGTTGCGTGGAGGCACGCGTCTAGAGCATCTAGAATCAACGAGATCAACGTCTAGCCTACACTGGAAAGTTGACGTCTAGTCGATTTGGAAAGACTCCAAGCAACTATCTAGCTAGAGGACAGTTGCGTGGATCAACTAGACCACGTCTCTAAACATCTGAGGGGAAGCCCCAGCGGTATCTATCGTCTCACGATGTAACGGCGGGTCGTGCATTGTCTCCACTCTCGATCTCCAAGATTTTGTTCGGAAGCGAGAAATAGTCATGCTGTCATCAGTGAAGAATTACAGACGATGTTTCCAGGACTTCGGGGACTCAGCGAACGATCTGTTCGACGTTTCTGTACAGACAGAGGCATAGGTCGACGTTGTTCTCTGACTAAAGAGAAACTAGAACGCTGCGTGTCTGACGCCGTAAGCGAGGTGAGCACTAGCTATATATCTCTAGGTAGCTGGCTGCATGCTCATTACAGTTAGATTAGGTCATGATTTGCTCATGATCACTATAGCTAGGTCATGATTGTATACTGCATGTATACTGTGTGCATGGCCTATAATTCCTGTATGCATGTATATTTATATTGACTTTGACAGGTCGGACCATCTTGCATCTTCAGATCCTCGAAAAGCAAGAAGAAGGCAACGGCTACACAATGCAAGTCAAAGTCTAAGATTTCTTGTACTTGCAGGCGGTCGCCAGTAAATTTTTGATTTTTTGCTTTGACTTTTACAAAATAATATAACTATACATATGTTAACTGCTAATACGGTCTTGTTTCAATAGCATTCTACGTCAAAATTGCAACATGGTAGCACCTAAACATTATATACTCATGATCAGTTATAACTCTTGATCACAGAGTGTCATGGCTCTAGTTTGTCTTCTTTAGTCTTCTAACTTTTCTTTGTAATGAAAGCTTGCATATGTCAATTTAATCTATATATATATATATATATATATATATATATATATATATATTAATCTCATTGCATATTTTTTGGGAACAACTGTCTATTATCTATATCAATATGTTCATTATGTTAGAAACTGCAGAGAAGATCTTGAGGTTTAGAGATGTCCACAACTTTGAACGACGAACAAAAGAAGACGTACGCTAGTGCCACGAAACTGGAATTGATGTCGTCAGAAGTCTCTGAAAATAGCAGTGATAACGAGCCACCCTCTGAGGGAGCCTCCACTGCTGGACGTTCACAACTCCTGATCCGACCTCTTCCGTGGAGAGCCATTGAAGCAACAAAGGTGTTTGAGTTTTTGGACAGAAAGTACGCCAGAAGGCAGACTCAGAGAGGAACGGTACCAAGAGTAAACGGAGCTCCATCTACCAGAACACGTCCGGGAATGACATTGTACCAGAGTGGGCTCTAGAAGACTTCTGCTAATTACAATACGTTTGATTTTAATACATGTCAAAGAACATGGATATATAGAGCTAGATCATTCAAATTTGCTGTTAACATTGTTGTCCATCGCCAAAGTTTGTTGAACTAGAGAAATAAATCACATGACAATTAATGTCAATCACCTGGTTTGTGTGTCTTAAGACTACCTAGGGACTTCCCCGTGTGTGGTGGCCCCGGGTCCACAGTGGACACAGCAAGTGTTGAAAATTCGCAGGTTAACACTTGATGTTATGAGAAAGCCTTTACAGGCCTGTTAATTGGTCTGTAAATTGGACACAACAAATCTTTGTAGACTTGTTCATACGTAGATGCAATTGTCATGCAACCGTCACGCCCCATAGGTATGAAGTGTGAAGACGCTACCGACGTGCGACGATAGAGAGAATTAAGACGGACACTCGATCATGCATGCACTGCATGAAAGCTTAAATATAGCATGGTCTAAATCTATTCTAAATGTGTACTGAATACCACCTTTAATCATATTTAGACATACTTAGACCGATCCTAATATAGTGTATAGAACACATTTAGGACGGCCTATATACAGTAGATCGAATACCGGTTTTAGGATTACATTTAGGCACACATTTGGAGTCCTAAATACCAGATACAGATTTTTCCAAATATGAGCTATAGGTAGTCCTAAGACTCACAAAGACACACATCACGCGCCATACTTAGCACCACATTATCTACTATTTTATGAAGTAAAACCTTCCTCGTACGAGAGTGGGAGCGGAGGTGCAGAAAACAACAGCTCTGCGTGATCAGCTTACGGACTTTATGCTGTACCGACTCCACAAGCAAAAAGGGTTGTTGAAGGCGTGGCCTATAGATAATTAAGTTAAGTTAAGTACGTCATGTATGTCTAAATGAGAAAGCCTACCAACTGGTTGCGGTGCACACGCCAGTAATAACGTCGCAGAGAAGCCACTTGTTTTCGGTCAACGACGAGCTTGTATTGGGAGTGCGCGATTCGTAGAGATGGAAAAGCTACAGGAAGAGCACGAAGGAAACCAAATGAGAGACCCGGAAGCAGACAAGAAGCTGAGAACGTGCAAGATCGTCAACGTTGTGCTCGTCGTTGTCATTGTCGTTCTCGTCTTGGTTATCTGCATTGCTATACCGTTAGCTGCAAAGAAAAGTGGTGGGTTGTTGCAGACCGCCTGTAGCTACTTTCGTGCCTGCATGCATACATGTCTAGATATATAAATATATCTAGATATATCTACTCTAGACATTTTAAACTGTATACGTAGTGCGCATGCTTTCTTTCTCGTTGTAGACGACGATGACAAGTCTAGCACTACAGGATCTACTGACAGTAACGGCCAGACGCCGCTTCCTCTGGAAAGGGTGGTGCAACCTTGCAACATCAGTTCTCTCCGCAGAAGGGATGTCCAAGACGTCATCATCGTGGGCGGAGGTCCTGCGGGTACGTTCGTCGGTTATCGTCTCAAACAGAAACCCCACAATACAAAGTTCTACTACTGGAAGCGACCAACCGTATCGGAGGACGACTGTATTCGGTAAATTTGCCGGGCATTGACTTTAACGTTGCGGAACTTGGAGGAATGCGTTTCATTCCGGACTCTCAGCCTTACGTTACAAAAGTCATCAAGGAAATGAATATTCGCCACAAGCCGTTTCTTATGGATGAAGAAAACGATGCCAGACCATATTTATTTCGCGATGTATTTGTTCAGCAGAAAGATTTGAAGACAGCAGGCAAAGCTGCTTACAAACTGAACAAGGAAGAAGAAGATCTAACTCCTGGCGAAGTTGAAAGGTAATTGCACGTGACAAAATTGTTATTTTATGTTTATTTAGTTGAGACAAACGTTTTCCAGTTTGGCGTTTGAGACTATTGTGTCACCAGATCAAAGACATCTGGATCCAGATGAAATGATGACAGTCGATGGATTCTCTTCTCCATTACGGGTAATCTAATTGTTTACTTTAATTCTAGAATGCAAACATTGAAATGTTTCCTATAGAACGGTGAATACTTACAACTTAGCCAATGCCAGTGATGACGCACACAATTATGCCATAGACGGAAATGGATATTCGATTGCCTATAGTAACTACAACGCTGCTACCTCTGTTGGAGAGGGCAATGCAACTTCTGGTGGTGCCAACTATTATAGAGCACCGACTGATGGTATGGCAACGATACCAATAAGACTAGCAGAAGAGTTTGAGAAGTTGGGCGGCAGGTACGGTTCTATACATTTCTAGGCATTCATCAGTGCACGTGTACAAGTCTTTTATTGTGCGTGCATGCGTGCGTAAAGGCTAGAAATAATGTAATGAGAAAGGGGAGAAAATGGGAAGTGCATGATATAAATAAATGTAATGGTTAATTAAGACAAGAGAAGAGATAGACGAGAAGAGGCGAATGGAAAGAAGGAAGAAAAGGAAGTGATAAGAAACGAGTGATAAGTCTAGGGAAACGAGAGAAGTTTTCTTTATCTGTCTTATTAGTAATTAATGGAATGACGGATTTACGGATTCGCGTAGATTGTTTGCTTTACCAAGTCAAATGTTTGTTACTTGCTGTTGCAATCGTAATCAAACTTTTGCTACCCTTACACAATGCCAAGCAAGTTAGTGCAATTAATGAATAAATAAATAAATAAATTAATTATCAACTATCTCTATAGTATCTGCGTCTATATAGAATCAAGAAGAATACAACTGTAACTGCCATAGACGAGTGCGATTTTCTAGACGGGCAAAAAGTGTATCTACTGACAACCTACAACTACGAGACACTGGAGACGGTAAATGCTGCATTGTTATTTTTCACTGTGACACTGACAACCTATTTTTAATACACATGCGTTGTAAATGTTTTATTATATTCAGGTACAGTACATTGCTCGTAAAGTTGTTTTGGCTATGACGAGGTCTCAATTGAAGAGAATACATTGGGATGCATTGTGGACATCTCCAAAGAGGGAATCAGTAGATGCGGTACTAAGTCATCAAGCCACTAAAATATTTTTTGCGTTTGAAGAGCCATGGTGGCGCAAAGACAGTCTGCAATACTTAAATCTGACTCACGGCCGTTCCATCTCTAGCCTTCCTAGTAGACAGACTTATTACTTCACTGCACCAAATCCAGCTGTCAGCAACCGCTCGTTCATCATGCTTTACAATGACGGCCGGTTTGCTAGATTTTGGAAAGCTTTGGCTTCTGACTCTTTCAACAAGTTTCCCACTTCTAATTCGGCCATATTTCCTATTACTGACACTCTGGTAAAGGAAGTAGTCAAAGAGTTGGCTCTCAACCACAACACAACAGAGGACGTCATTGGTCGGCCATACTTTGGATGGATTATGGTGTGGGACAATGATCTGCTACCAAGATACGTTGAAGGATACGGTCCTTATATGCCAAGTGAGATCCATGTTTAAATGCATGTAAACAGACTATACTAAGAATTTTAATTGTACAGCTAGTCTAGAGCCTGTTTCTGTTTTGTCGTGACTGTAAGTTTTAAGTATACTAAACTTCTAAAAGTGCTTGGCCAAATTGGAAAACGACAGCAAACGATGCAAGTGGGTTGGAGTAATATTGCTAATTTATTTATACCCGATAATCTTAGTCTTATTTTTGCTGGTAGTAGCATGACAATAATTCTCTCTTGACTTTTTACAATATCTTCAGTACAAAAATGTCTATTGTAGAAATTTGTACTTTTTAGGTGAGTCGTGGGCTTTGTGGGCTCCCGGATACAACTACACAGAAGAAACGACAAAGATTATTAAATTGGACGAGAACCAGGACATCTTCATATGTGGATCGGTTTACTCTCTTCAGCAGGGGTGGGTAGAAGGTGCACTCGAGCATGCTGATACAATGCTGACAACTTATTTCAACATTCCATCTTACTTATCGCCGTCCGGGATGCAAGCGATGAAAATGTCGTTTTACGCCAAGAGAAAAGTTCCTTTCTATCCGTAACGCTTGGATGTCTCTGTCATAGACATACAGTCTCGCTGACTTCATTAGGATAAAGAACTGTAAGCTGGCTGTACTTTTAGATTAGCTAAAGAGTTACACATGCATTTACGAGCACAAGGAAAAATTACGTGTTTATGTTCCGTATCTAATATATAAAGCTCAAATTGTCTGTGTGTGTGTGTGTGTGTGTGTGTGTGTGTGTGTGTGTGTGTGTGTGTGTGTGTGTGTATGTTCGCGTTTGGCGGCCACATCTTTTGTCCGTTCGCAACCGAAATCGGCACGCACACTCGGCACGCACAGAGAAAGGTTTGCGTAAAAAATAAAAAAAATAATGCACCGGGTCTCCTCTCGAGGGATCGACCCACGCGTAAAATTTCTCGACGACGCAAACGCTACACATTGCAGTTCATTCGAACACACGCCCGCACCAGTCCCGTGTAGACCCTATGCATCGTCGTCCTTCGCAAAGCTTCGAGCAATCGAATATCTCTTGCCGACGAAACCTACTCTTCTATCGCTTGCGTTTCTCTCCAAATTCTGATCGCATTTGCACCGAATCCAACCTACACGTTTTCTGAAGCAAGCGCTACACGGGGAGTGTGTCGATTTCTATCGAAACAAGCGCGAAGAGCAAGATTCGAATTCATTCAGCATATCCGGGACCTCGCAACAAAGATTGCACGTGACGTGTCCACAGACCTATCTTTACACTACAGTATCTTGCCCGTACGAAGGACGGGCCATGGATCCTATTAGTACTAAGTTTGTTTGTCGTTTTGTTAGCCAATTAACTAGCAGCTATATCTAAGATTATCATTAGCAATAGTTTGTCGTCTACTAATTGAAGTCATCCTAATGCTTGCATTTACCAGTTGCTAAATGTGTGTTCATCTTGCACCTCGAAAGAAGAGTCTAGCGGTACAAATAGTAATATCTATAAAAAGGTAAGGAATATCAAACTGTCTTGCTTTGACCTAGTCATGCATGTATGTATGGATGTATGTATGTATGTATACGAATTATTTAGACGACGTCACTATCCCTATTGATGCATATGGCCGTTTCAGTCTCGTGACGTCAACAAAAATGAAGTTTAGACGGAAATAAGCAAACTCTGTCTACATTGGTCTTTGAAAGTTTCAAATAGAAAATTAGTTTTATATAAATTAGCCATATCTGAGTATTTCGATTTTTAATATTATTTTTAGGTAGCTGAAGGCAGCAGTTTTCGTCAATTTCAGGAACAAATGAGCTGGACAGGATGAACCGAATAATTATTGTAACCTAGGTGAGTATCTAGGACATACAACTATTGCACTACATACATCATTTGCAGTACGTAAATACAACACTGTACAACATGCGCGCGCGCACACACAATTAGATCCATTCTGCAGTCAATTAGCAGTCTGCTCGCGCGTGTTGTTTTCGCGTGCACTTTTCGAAACTGCGTACCTGGGCGTAGCCTAGTCTCGCGTAGCCAGACCATCTCCGCCTACATCTTTAGAAAGGATGTAGACGAAGATGGTCTGGCTTCGCGAGACTAGGCGTAGCCAGCTATCTTCACATGTTGCCCGTGAAGACTTCTCTTCTGACAGGGGCGTGGCCAGTTGTCTTCACCTGCTGGCCGCGACTGCCAGATTGCAAGTCAATCAGCGACTGAGCCTATATTGTAACAAGCGTCAAACACATTTGTAACCAGCTCTCAACCTCAAGCTAAAAATTTTATTTAATTAATGCTCGAAGTATAAATGAATATGCTTATTAGCGCTATTGATTCCGGTCTTACATTTAAGTCAAAGCAAGGCAGTCTGATATTCCTTACCTTTTATAGATATTACTATTTGTGACGCTAGACTCTTCTTTCGAGGTGCAAGATGAACACACATTTAGTAACTGGTAAATGCAAGCATTAGGACGACTTTAATTAATAGGACGACAAACTATTGCTAATATAACTGCTGCTAACGGAACGGCAAACAAACTTAATACTAGCACAACGAAAACGTGTCGTTTTTCCTTGTGCTCGTAAATCTAAAAGTACATCCAGCTTACAGTTCTTTGTCCTAATCAAGTCAGCGAGACTGTATGTCTATGACAGAGACATCCGAGCGTTACGGATAGAAAGGAACTTTTCTCTTGGCATAAAATGACATTTTCATCGCCTGCATCCCGGACGGCGTTAGGTAAGACGGAATGTTGAAATAAGTTGTGAGCATTGTATCAGCATGCTCGAGTGCACCTTCTACCCACCCTTGCTGAAGAGAGTAAACCGATCCACATATGAAGATGTCCTGGTTCTCGTCCAATTTAATAATCTTTGTCGTTTCTTCTGTGTAGTCGTATCTGGGAGCCCACAAAGTCCACGACTCACCTAAAAATTGCAATTTTTCAAATTATTAATGATTATAAGTTTCGTCCGCAAGTGCATGTACATGCATGGGTATAATATATCTATAGCTACAAATATTTCTATGCTGTAAAGACAAGATGATGATATCATGAAGAAAAAGTCGAGAAAAGATGGTCACGCTGCTACCCAATTTATTAAGAAGAAGAAGAAAGACACAACACTTGGTGTCGCTTAATTAATTTGCATGCATGGTTGTCCAAGCAAGCATTTGTAGCTACTACAATAATTATAATTGTGATCAGAATCAAAACGGACAACCTGATAGTTATTTATATAATACATGCATGTACGTGTATAAGTGCATGTATATGTTTGTATCTCACTTGGCATGTAAGGACCGTATCCTTCAACGTATCTTGGTAGCAGATCATTGTCCCACACCATAATCCATCCAAAGTATGGCTGACCAATGACGTCCTCTGTTGTGTTGTGGTTGAGAGCCAACTCTTTGACTACTTCCTTTACCAGAGTGTCAGTCATAGGAAATATGGCCGAATTAGAAGTGGGAAACTTGTTGAAAGAGTCAGAAGCCAAAGCTTCCCAAAATCTAGCAAACTGGCCGTCATTGTAAAGCATGATGAACGAGCGGTTGTCGACAGCTGGATTTGGTGCAGTGAAGTAATAAGTCTGTCTACTAGGAAGGCTAGAGATGGAACGACCTTGCGTCAGATTTAAGTATTGCAGACTCTCATTGCGCCACCATGGCTCTTCAAACGCAAAAAATATTTTAACAGCTTGATGACTAATTACCGCATCAACTAATTCCCTCTTTGGAGATGTCCACAATGCATCCCAATGTATTCTCTTCAATTGAGATCTCGTTACAGCTAAAACAACTTTACGAGCAATATACTGTACCTGAACATAACAGAATCTAGGCTTAATTAACGTAATCAAAGTGCAGGTGTATCTAAGATTAGGACATCCTTGCGTGCATGAAACTCTTGGAGAACCTATCCGGGAAGCTTCAGATCTATTGCATGTTAGCCAGCTCTCTTTCCTAGGGAGAGCAGTTCATTCTAATAATGAATTAGTAAGCGGGTTCATTTTGAATATTCAAGGTAATCTGTGGCGATCAGTGGACAATGAGACGAGGACATCATGGTGTTGTCCTACATGGACTTCAAGAGCTGCATGGAGTAGACCTTAATCTATGTCTGTTTATTCTTCTACGTTTATTCTTCTATGACTATCTAATTTTACTTGTTAATGTATGTACCAGATCAGTCTGGTTTGTAAAGTCTATTACAAGTACCGGAAGCAAACCCTGCTTCAGAAGTATTTAGACAATCACGGCTGTCTAGAAAGAAGACACGACTTTACGAAGGATCCGAGCAGATTCCAGAAGCACTGTTTTCTGTAAGTGTTGCAGGTTGTGATGACCTGGAATAATGTCCAGGCACTGTGCCCAAAACTCCCAAGACCACCGGAACCACCAGTGTTCGACAATGCCACATGCGGCTTATCTCCACTCGCAAGTCGCTGTACTTCGCCAACTTCTCAGCATGCTTCTTGCCAATGTTGCCATCAGCAGGACGGCTGATATCAATAAGAAGACAAATGTTTGTCTTCTTATTTCTGAGACAGACGTCTGGACGATTGAGTTTGATCTTCCCGTCAGTGGGGATGGTGGTATCCCACATCATAGTAATGTCATCCGTCTCCACAAGCCTATCGGGATGATGCCGGTACCATCTGCTCTCCACTGGAACCCCAAAATGGCGACATCCCAGTGAATGATGGAGGCCACCTGATCGTGTCGATCAGTTTAGTCCAGCAGTGCCAAAGCACTATACAGCCTGCCACAATGTGGTCGACTGTTTCCAGGCCTACACTGCACATGCAGCAAGTAGGACTGACATCACGATGTAGAATCTTGCGCTCATAGTATCGAGTCCGAAGAGCTCGGTCTTGAGCGGCAACAACCAGTCTCTCGGTTGCAACAGAAAGATTCGCTGCCTTTAGCCATTCGTAGGTCTCTTTCATGTCCACAGACGATTGCTCAGTGAGACGGCGATACTGCCCGTGCCTAGGCTTCCCGCTCCAGGACCGCACACGAAGAGAGCTGCAACACGTACGGTAATGTCTCGCATCTGTTTCAGGCGCTTGCTCGAAGCCACCTTCAACCGAGATGGATGCATTCCTGTGTAAGCTCTGCGACTTGTCGTCCGAAGCAAGACTTCTCCGCAGCTGTGCAGTAAAGTGACAAGCCATGCGCTTGATCGAGTGTGAAGATTTTCCGGAGTCACACTCCCGTATCATCTTGGAAATTATTATTATTATTATTATTATTATTATTATTATTATTATTATTATAAGATATCGATGTCATTTGTCAGTTGAGAAAAACAATGCAGGAGTTACCGTGTCCAGCGTCTCGTAGTTGTAAGTTGTCAAATGGTATACTTTTTGCCCGTCTAGAAACTCACACTCGTCTATTGCAGTTACAGTTGTATTCTTCTTGATTCTAAACGTATAGAGATAGGTTTAGCGCATTAATTAAGGTAGGTAAAGTTTAAACTAATTAATTAAGATTGCAACAGCAAGTTAGTTGAAATCAATCTATCCAAACTCGGTCAATCATGTCTCTTCTGACTTCGGACGGTGCATGCATATGTGTTCCAATTCTCTCTCTCTCGGTCTTCCCTTCTTTCTTCTCTAGCTCTTGCCTTTACATTTCTAAAATTTA
This sequence comes from Corticium candelabrum, assembly GCF_963422355.1. Taxonomy (NCBI): domain Eukaryota; kingdom Metazoa; phylum Porifera; class Homoscleromorpha; order Homosclerophorida; family Plakinidae; genus Corticium; species Corticium candelabrum. Next base: position 2,594,635 of record NC_085099.1, on the reverse strand, counting down.
TCTTCTAGACTTAGTCTGCTTGTGCACGCAATCACGCACCCATGCATGCGCCGCACGCATATACACATGCACAAACTTGTTAGACTATAGAAAATGTAATTGTAAAAAATGACTACTACACTGATAGATGACAGAAATGTATATAGAACCGTACCTGCCGCCCAATTTTTCAAAATGTTCTGCCATTTTTATAGGTATTGTCTGCATACCATCATCCGGTGCTCTGTAAGCTTTACCACGAGAAGTATCATTGGTATCTCCAATGGAGATGGCAGCGTTGAAATTGGTATAAATACTCGAATATCCATTTCCGGCTATGACATAATTGTGTGCGTCATCACTGGCATTGGCTAAGTTGTAAGTATTCACTGCGCTGAAGATAAACATTTAGCAGTTGCATCCACCCATGCTTAGTTAGGCAGTATTATATTGTAATAAATAACTAGATTACCCGTAATAGAGTAGAGGAAATCCATCGACTGTCATCATCTCATCTGGACTCAAATGTCTCTGATCTGGTGGTACGTTAGCCTCAAACACCAAACTGAAAACGTTTGTCTCAACTTACTAAAGTATCTAGACACTAACGATTTTGCCACGTCTTTATATATCTTACTCTGAAACTTGGCTAGGAGTTAGATCTTCTTCTTTCTTGTTCAGTTTGTAAGCAGCTTTCCTGCTGTCTTTAAATCTTTCTGCTGAACAAATATATCGCGAAATAAATATGGTCTGGCATCGTTTTCTTCATCCATTAAAAATTGCTTGTGGGGAATATTCATTTCCTCGATGACTTTTGTAACGTAAGGCTGAGAGTCCGGAATGAAACGCATTCCTCCCAGTTCCGCAACGTTAAAGTCAATGCCCGGCAAATTTACCGAATACAGTCGTCCTCCGATGCGGTTGGTCGCTTCCAGTAGTAGAACTTTGTATTGTGGGGTTTCTGTTTTGAGACGATAACCGACGAACGTTCCCGCAGGACCTCCGCCCACGATGATGACGTCTTGGACATTCCTTCTGCGGAGAGAACTGATGTTGCAAGGTTGCATCACCCTGTCCAGAGGAAGCGGCGTCTGGCCGTTACTGTCAGTAGATCCTGTAGTGCTAGACTTGTCATCGTCGTCTACAACGAGAAAGAAAGCATGCGCACTACGTATACAGTACTAAAGTCTAAAGTTTACGTAAAGTAGATATATCTAGATAAGTAGATATCTAGACACGTGTGCATGCATGCAGGCATGCACGAAAGTAGCTAGAGACGGTTTGCAACAACCCACCACTTTCTGCTGACGGTATAGCAATGCAGATAACCAAGACGAGAATGACAATGACAACGACAAGCACAACGTTGACAATCTTGCACGTGCACGCTCTTAGCTTCTTGTCTGCATCCAGGTCTCTCGCCTGGTTTCCTTCGTGCTCTTCCTGCAGCTTTTCCATCTCTACGAATCGCGCACTCTCAACACAAGCTCGTCGTTGACCGAAAACAAGTGGCGGCACCTCTTTCACACAACGTTTCTAACCTAGGTTAACTCCAAGTTAGTTTAGCTCCAGACGCCATTTAACAAATTGGTCTTAATTAACTAATGGCTTTGGCTAACCTAGGCTAACGCTAACCCACTTGCAAATTAGTTTTAGAACTCGGTCGCTCCGCCTACAACTAAGTCACTCCGCCTTCTAGCTTCAATTACCCAGTAATTACATATTCCATATGGTAGTGTTTACTCAGCCAGCCTAGCCTAGGTTAATTAACTTAACCAAGGTCAGTGTGAAAGCACCCTCTGCATGCGACGTTGATATTGGCATGTGCACCACAAATGAATTTACCAACTGGCAGGCTTTCTCATTTGATGTACTTAACTTAACTTAATTAGGCAATACACACTGAGACACTCACAAAATTGACAAATTATGTGTAACCGTAGACAGGCGCAGAGTAATCGTCTGCCTTTGATTTCATACATTTATACCCTTTTTGCTTGTGGAGTCGGTACAGTGTTGTGCGAACCCATACCAAAGTCACGAGACAAAATAGTTAGATGTGTATTGTCAATGTGTGTGTGATATAGTGCATTTTTCTTTGCTAGAGCAGGGGCGTAGCCAGGCCCTCACACAAACTCTTCACCGTTCACGGCAAAAGGTGCCTGTCCTATATATATATATATTAGAGTTTATGTTGCCGAATATGCAAATTAAGTTCATGTTGCCGAATGGGCCATGTTGCCGAATGAGTTAATTAAGTTCAATTTTGACGCAGATGGCGCTCCCTATAGACATACCCTTTTTCGTCGTTATTCTTCCAAAGTCCATAAAGCGAGACTTGACCGATAGACGTTTGTCTCTCATAACAGCGATTCGCAAAACCAAAATTAAATGTAAGACCGGAATCAATAGCGCTAATAAGGATATTCATTTATACTTCGAGCATTAATTAAATAAAAATTTTAGCTTGAGGTTGAGAGCTGGTTACAAATGTGTTTGACGCTTGTTACAATGTAGGCTCAGTCGCTGATTGACTTGCAGTCCGACAGTCGCGGCCCAGCAGGTGAAGACAGCTGGCCACGCCCCTATCAGAAGAGAAGTCTTCATCTGAAGATTGCTGGCTACGCCCATCTCCGCCTACATCCTTCCGGAAGATGTTCGCCGGAAGGATGTAGGCGGAGATGGTCTGGCTATGCGAGACTAGGCTACGCCCAAGTACACAGTTTCGAAAAGTGCACGCGAAAACAACACGCGCGAGCAGACTGCTAATTGACTGCAGAATGGATCTAATTGTGTGTGTGTGTGCATGTTGTACAGTGTTGTATTTATGTACTGCAAATGATGTATGTAGTGCCATAGTTGTATGTCCTAGATACTCACCAAGGTTACAATAATTATTCGGTTCATCCTGTCCAGCCCATTGTTCCTGAAATTGACGAAAACTGCTGCCTTCAGCTACCTAACAATAATATTAAAAATCGAAATACTCAGATATGGCTAATTTATATAAAACTAATTTTCTATTTGAAACTTTCAAAGACCAGTGTAGACAGAGTTTGCTTATTTCCGTCTAAACTTCATTTTTTGTTGACGTCACGAGACTGAAACAGCCGTATGCATCAATAGCGATAGAGATGTCGCCTAAATAACTCGTATACATACATGCATGCCTAAGTCAAAGCAAGGCAGTCTGATATTCCTTACCTTTTTATAGATATTACTATTTGTACCGTTAAACTCTTCTTTCGAGGTGCAAGATGAACACACATTTAGTAACTGGTAAATGCAAGCATTAGGATGACTTTAATTAATAGACGACAAACTATTGCTAATGCTAAATCTTAGATATACTAGCTGCTAGTTAATTGGCTAACAGAACGACAAACAAACTTAGTACTAATACAGAACGAAAACGCGTCATTTTTTCCTTGTGTTCGTAAATGCAGGTGTAACTCTTTAGCTAATCTAGAAGTACAGCCAGCTTCTACAGTTCTTTGTTCTAGTCAAGTCAGCGAGACTGTATGTCTATGACAGAGACATCCGAGCGTTACGGATAGAAAGGAACTCTTCTCTTGGCATAAAATGACATTTTCATCGCCTGCATCCCGGACGGCGATAAGTAAGATGGAATGTTGAAATAAGTTGTGAGCATTGTATCAGCATGCTCGAGTGCACCTTCTACCCACCCCTGCTGAAGAGAGTAAACCGATCCACATATGAAGATGTTCTGATTCTCGTCCAATTTAATAATCTTTGTCGTTTCTTCTGTGTAGTCGTATCCGGGAGCCCACAAAGCCCATGACTCACCTAAAAAGTACAATTTTCTACAATAGACATTTTTGTACTGAAGATATTGTAAAAAGTCAAGAGAGAATTATTGACATGCTGCTACCAGCAAAAATAAGACTAAAACTATCGGGTATAAATTAATTAGCAATATTACTCCAACCCACTTGCATCGTTTGTTGTCGTTTTCCAATTTGGCCAAGCACTTTTAGAAGGTTAGTATACTTAAAACTTACAGTCACGACAAAACAGAAACAGGCTCTAGACTAGCTGTACAATTAAAATTCTTAATATAGTCTGTTTACATGCATTTAAACATGGATCTCACTTGGCATGTAAGGACCGTATCCTTCAACGTATCTTGGTAGCAGATCATTGTCCCACACCATAATCCATCCAAAGTATGGCTGACCAATGACGTCCTCTGTTGTGTTGTGGTTGAGAGCCAACTCTTTGACTACTTCCTTTACCAGAGTGTCAGTCATAGGAAATATGGCCGAATTAGAAGTGCGAAACTTGTTGAAAGAGTCAGAAGCCAAAGCTTTCCAAAATCTAGCAAACCGGCCGTCATTGTAAAGCATGATGAACGAGCGGTTGCTGACAGCTGGATTTGGTGCAGTGAAGTAATAAGTCTGTCTACTAGGAAGGCTAGAGATGGAACGGCCGTGAGTCAGATTTAAGTATTGCAGACTCTCTTTGCGCCACCATGGCTCTTCGAACGCAAAAAATATTTTAGTGGCTTGATGACTTATTACCGCATCTACTGATTCCCTCTTTGGAGATGTCCACAATGCATCCCAATGTATTCTCTTCAATTGAGACCTCGTCATAGCCAAAACAACTTTACGAGCAATGTACTGTACCTGAATATAATAAAACATTCTTCACAACGCATGTGTATTAAAAATAGGTTGTCAGTGTCACAGTGAAATAACAATGCAGCAGTTACCGTCTCCAGTGTCTCGTAGTTGTAGGTTGTCAGTAGATACACTTTTTGCCCGTCTAGAAACTCACACTCGTCTATGGCAGTTACAGTTGTATTCTTCTTGATTCTATATAGACGCAGATACTCTAGAGATAGTTTATAAGTAATTAATTAATTTATTTATTTATTCATTAATTGTACTAACTTGCTTGGCATTGTGTAAGGGTAGCAAAAGTTTGATTACGATTGCAACAGCAAGTAACAAACATTTGACTTGGTAAAGCAAACAATCTACGCGAATCCGTAAATCCGTCATTCCATTAATTACTAATAAGACAGATAAAGAAAACTTCTCTCGTTTCCCTAGACTTATCACTCGTTTCTTATCACTTCCTTTTCTCCCTTCCTTCCATTCGCCTCTTCTCGTCTATCTCTTCTCTTGTCTTAATTAACCATTATATTTATTTATATCATGCACTTCCCATTTTCTCCCCTTTCTCATTATATTATTTCTAGCCTTTACGCACGCATGCACGCACAATAAAAGACTTGAACACGTGCACTGATGAATGCCTAGAAATGTATAGAACCGTACCTGCCGCCCGACTTCTCAAACTCTTCTGCTAGTCTTATTGGTATCGTTGCCATACCATCAGTCGGTGCTCTATAATAGTTGGCACCACCAGAAGTTGCATTGCCCTCTCCGACAGAGGTAGCAGCGTTGTAGTTACTATAGGCAATCGAATATCCATTTCCGTCTATGGCATAATTGTGTGCGTCATCACTGACATTGGCTAAGTTGTAAGTATTCACCGTTCTATAGGAAACATTTCAATGCTTGCATTCTAGAATTAAAGTAAACAATTAGATTACCCGTAATGGAGAAGAGAAAATCCATCGACTGTCATCCTTTCATCTGGATCCAGATGTCTTTGATCTGGTGGTACAATAGCCTCCCACATCAAACTGGAAAATGTTTGTCTCAACTAAATAAACATAAAATAACAATTTTGTCACGTGCAATTACCTTTCAACTTCGCTAGGAGTTAGATCTTCTTCTTCCTTGTTCAGTCTGTAAGCAGCTTTGCCTGCTGTCTTCAAATCTTTCTGCTGAACAAATATATCGCGAAATAAATATGGTCTGGCATCGTTTTCTTCATCCATTAGAAACGGCTTGTGGGGAATATTCATTTCCTTTATGACTTCCTCAACGTAAGGTTGAGAGCTCGGAATGTATCGCATTCCTCCCAGTTCCGCAACGTTGAAGTCGATGCCCGGCAAATCTACAGAATACAGTCGTCCTCCAATGCGATTGGTCGCTTCCAGTAGTAGAACTTTGTATTGTGGTGATGTGTTTTCTGTTTTGAGACGATAGCCGACAAACGTTCCCGCAGGACCTCCGCCCACGATGATCACGTCTTGGACATCCGCGTCGTCAAGGGAGCTGAGGTTACACGGTTGCACTACCCTTGCAAACGGAAGTGTTCGACCCGTCAATCCTGTAGTGTTGGATTTTTTGTCGTCGTCGCCTATAGTATAGACAAGGAGAGACAGACGTGTGTACAGGGACTATTTGGTCGCGGGCAATTATCTCGCTCCTATTTGATTCCCGAAACCGTTTAACTGGCTTATTTGGTTTTGGCCACCTGCAGGGACTATTTGGTCGCGTGGACTATTTGGTTTCGCATTTATTGCGCCTCGATCGGCACTCTCCAACTCTTACAGCTGTACGAGACGGACGCGAACGCCGTGACGATGGCCATGATAATTTTCACGCGTCTCCCAGACGTCTCGATGAGCCGAAATCGAGTGCGACCTGCTTCTTCTTCGTTTGTATTTGGCTTCATATGAATACTGAAGTCATCACGACATTGTCGATCGCAATTTCGCGTGTCTGCCGTTTCCTTTTGAGGCAAGTCTCGGCTCGTCTGGTAGCGGGCGTGTTGAAAGTAGGCGGAGTAAGAATGTTTTGTGAGACAGTTAGACAGACAGTCAGACAGACAGACAGTCAGACAGAAATAAATGATTCTGACAGTCAGACAGACAGTCAGACAGACAGTCAGACAGACAGTCAGACAGACAGTCAGACAGACAGACAGTCAGACAGACAGACAGACAGACAGACAGTCAGACAGACAGTCAGACAGTCAGACAGACAGACAGTCAGACAGACAGACAGACAGTCAGACAGACAGTCAGACAGACAGACAGACAGACAGACAGACAGACAGACAGACAGACAGACAGACTTAGACACTTTTCCACTGATCATTCTTGCATTGCATCTCTGTATACACACTCATATCTGCATGCATGCGCATAGCTGCATGCTGATTAGTATAGTTCTTGTCTTCATTTTCTTGTCTGCATATCCTGATTCTACTGCAGCACATTTGCTGTGTCACCATTCAAAGAAAAGATAGACAGACGGACAGACTAAATGGCAGAAAGACACAGAAGATGCATGTATACAAGAAAACAAGATTTCACTAAACACGTGTCGTTCTAGAGTGTACAACAACGCAAACAAACAGCCATCAATACCCATCTGAGAGACCAAGTGCAAATAAGTCATTTTACATCAGATACATTTAATTAGTTGTTTCTCGAACTACATATATTACTTACTTTCTCTTCTGTTCTGAAAGTCATCACCGATCTTTGGTCGTGCGCAACCAATTTCAGAGACGTAGATCGTCTTCCTTGCGTAGACAGTACGCATACGTCACTGTGCACCTAGGTATCGATCGATGCCATGCAGGATCGATGCATAAATCTGCAGCTAACCGCAGCATTCTACGCACTAAATCATTCTTAGGCACATCACCACATCTCTACACTCCGTGATCAGATCATGTTTGTTTACCTTGTAACCCAACAAGACATTCTTACTCCGCCTACTTTCGACACGCCCGCTACCAGACGAGCCGAGGTTTGCCTCAAAAGGAAACGGCAGACACGCGAATTGCGATCGACAATGTCGTGATGACTTCGATATTCATATGAAGCCAAATACAAACGAAGAAGAAGCAGGTCGCACTCGATTTCGGCTCATCGAGACGTCTGGGAGACGCGTGAAAATTATCATGGCCATCGTCACGTCGTTCGCGTCCGTCTCGTACAGTTGGAGAGTGCCGATCGAGGCGCAATAAATGCGAAACCAAATAGTTCACGCGACCCAGTCCCTGAAGGTGGCCAAAACCAAATAAGCCCTACTTACACGGTTTCGGGAACCAACTAGGAGCGAGATAATTGCCCGCGACCAAATAGTCCACGCGACCAAATAGTCCCTGTACAACGTGTTATTCTACGGGTACGATGACTGTACAGAGGCGGTCTGCATCAACTCACCATCGTCCATTGCGACTAGCGGTATAGCAATGCAAATAACCAAGATGAGGACGACAATGACAACAGCGAGAACAATGTTGACAATCTTGCACTTTCTCAGCTTGCTGTCGGTGTCCGGATGTTTCATTTCAAGCTCCATTTGTTTCCTTTCTCCTGGTAAGTACACACAGTGTAGAGTATGTCACGTATGCGGCCTAACGCGCGCTAAGCAGAGTCGTTCCTCAATGAGTTACCGTGCAACTGAAACGTGCAAATCAACAACAAACGGCAAAGAATTGTTTCTACCGCGTGGCCAAGTTATAGTATCACGAGCTGGAGGCTCGTTTATATAAGATCAACAGTCAATCTATCTAGGCTAAAACAAACGATCGTGTGTGTACATGTAATAAACTCTATTACCTATGTAAAATCAACTAAAACATTTTAAACATTTAGACGACCGGTAATGTTAGATCCATAGTTGATATTAATCAAAACGACAAACTTAGTCTTGAGACAACGAAAACTCTAGCATGCATACCTTAGATATCGATACTATAAAGAGTTACTAAAACAAGTACAGCGCAAACCTCTAGCTAGAGTTCCTTCTTCTAATCAAGTTAGTAAAATTGTATGTTATGGATAGAAAGGGACTCTTCTTTTGGCGTAAAACGATTGTTTCATCGCTTGCAGCGCAGACGGCGCTAGGTAAGATGGAATGTTGAAATGAGTTGTCAACATTGTATCAGCATGCTCGAGTGCACCCTCAGTCCACCCCTGTTGAACCGAATAAGCCGATCCACATATGAAGATGTCCTGGTTCTCGTCCAATTTGATAATATTTCTCGTTTCTTCTGTGTAGTTGTATCCGGGAGCCCACAAAGCCCATGACTCACCTAGACAAAGCACAAATTATTTTTATAGCAAACTTTGTTTGCAAGTGTATGCGTAAATGCGTATACTAACGACGTTTCTCTGACGGATGTAGACATCTCTAGAGTGAGGATGTTGTAAAGAAAGTCAAAGGGTTTTCATGGTGCTAGCTATAGTAGCAAAAACTAGAGCTCCTAGAGCAGATACCCGTGCGCATTTATCGGGTACTGCATGTAATGTATCAAGCATCACTGACACAGTTGCACATCTATCGATGCATGCCCAATCCTTGTCGCTTTCTCTTGCTTTCGAAATCTTCGTCACCGTGCATCAGTAAGTATGTCTCTAGCCGATGTTTTGATGGTGATTGCAACTCGCTCTGACGCCTAAAAATCTTTAATGTGATGTGGACAACGACAACAACAACAACAACAATCACAGCAATAAACACAACGACACCCGCTTAGTTTAGTTAGTGTCGTTTTGCAAGGATGTCCAAGCAATTTTAGTACTTCCATGCAGTACACTCTAAACCAACAGAAAACGGGTACCTGCTTATTAGCTGTATCCTAAAATATAATTTGTACGTTTACATGTATACAAGCATATATATCTCACTTGGCATGTAAGGACCGTATCCTTCAACGTATCTTGGTAGCAGATCATTGTCCCACACCATAATCCATCCAAAGTATGGCCGACCAATGACGTCCTCTGTTGTGTTGTGGTTGAGAGCCAACTCTTTGACTACTTCCTTTACCAGAGTGTCAGTCATAGGAAATATGGCCGAATTAGAAGTGGGAAACTTGTTGAAAGAGTCAGAAGCCAAAGCTTCCCAGAATTTAGCAAACTGGCCGTCATTGTAAAGCATGATAAACGAGCGGTTGCTGACAGCTGGATTTGGTGCAGTGAAGTAATAAGTCTGTCTACTAGGAAGGCTAGAGATGGAACGACCTTGCGTTAGGTTTAAGTATTGCAGACTCTCTTTGCGCCACCATGGCTCTTCAAACGCAAAAAATATTTTAGCAGCTTGATGACTAATTACCGCATCTACTAATTCCCTCTTTGGAGATGTCCACAATGCATCCCAATATATTCTCTTCAATTGAGATCTCGTCACAGCTAGAACAACTTTACGAGTAATGTACTGTACCTAAACATAATGAAACAGTCTATAGTCACCTGACTAAAAATATATAGGTCGTCAGTGGTGAAATAACAATGCAGCAGTTACCGTCTCCAGTGTCTCATAGTTGTAGGTTGTCAGTAGATACACTTTTTGCGCGTTTGGAAACTCACACTCATCTATCGCAGTTACAGTTGTCTTCTTCTTGATTCTAGACGAAGAAAGAAATGGTTGAATTAACTAATTAACTGCACCGCCTAGCTTGTATTGCATCGTGTAAGGTTTGTGAAAGTTTGATTACGATTGCAACAACAAGTAAATACACAAACAGTGAAATGGTAAAATAGTCAATCCTAGATTCTAAATATCTGTAACGCATGCATGTCTAACAGTCTCTTATATAAGACAGATAAATATAAAGAAAATATACTGCTTCTTTCGTGTTCCTATACTTGCACATCTCTTCTTTTCCTTCTTCCTCCCACTCTCTCCTCCCTTCTTTCCGGGGCGTAGCGTGACATGGGCTAGACCGGGCTAGAGCCCCTTCATTCGTAGGCGTGGTCATAACAATTGTAGATTGTAAATACGTGCGAGGACCAAAGCTGTTTAGTCTAGACACAACACTTTTTACCAGTCTGGATCTGCCACTGATTCTACCGTATCAGTCAATTAGAAACCAATAAAATGGGCGTGTTCATAAAAGTAGGCGTGGCTAGTAACAGTGGGAAGTTTAGCCCCATTTCTAGAGATCTCTTCTCTTCTCTTACCATCTCCCCTTTTCTTCCCTTCCTCTTTCTCGCCTTATCTACGCACCCATGCAATTGCATGCACACTAAAAGACGAACAACTACGAACACTAGTATACACAAGCACTGCCTGCTAGATGTCTATCTTTAGAATCGTACCTGCCACCCAAGCTCATAAATTCTTCTGCCAGTCTTAATGGTATAGTGTGCATACCATCATCCGGTGCTCTATAAGCGTTACCACGAGAAGTATCATTGGTGCCTCCAATGGAGTTAGCAGCGTTGTAATTGGTATAAATATTCGAATATCCATTTCCGGCTATGACATAATTGTGTGCGTCATCACTGGCGTTTGCTAAGTTGTAAATGTTCACCGTCCTAGACAAGTGGCAGACATTTTAGTGGTTGCATCCACTCCAGTATTATATTATATTAAATAATTAGATTACCCGTAATGAAGTAAAGGAAATCCATCGACTGTCATCATCTCATCTGGATTCAAATGTCTCTGATCTGGTGGTACGTTAGCCTCAAACACCAAACTGAAAGCGGTAATTATTTTGACTTAGTAAAAGTACAATCTAACATTTTGTCACGTGCACTCACTCTGAAACCTGGCTAGGAGTTAGATCTTCTTCTTCCTTGCTCAGTTTGTAAGCAGCTTTCCCTGCTGTCTTCAAATCTTTCTGCTGAACAAATATATCGCGAAATAAATATGGTCTGGCATCGTTTTCTTCATCCATAAGAAATGGCTTGTGGGGAATATTCATTTCCTTGATGACTTTTGTAACGTAAGGCTGAGAGTCCGGAATGAAACGCATTCCTCCAAGTTCCGCAACGTTAAAGTCAATGTCCGGTAAATGCACCGAATACAGTCGTCCTCCGATGCGGTTGGTCGCTTCCAGTAGTAAAACTTTGTATTGTACTGATGTGTTTTCTGTTTTGAGGCGATAGCCGACAAACGTTCCCGCAGGACCTCCGCCCACGATGATGACGTCTTGGACATCCGCGTCGTCAGGGGAACTGAGGTTGCATGGTTGCACTACCCTTGCCAACGGTAGTGATGTTTGGCCGTTGCTAGGAGTAGATCTTGTAGAACTTACTTGTTCATTGTCGCCTACATCGAGAGATAAAAGCGTTAAAATTAGTTTTACCGTATGCAACCAGATATCTAGGAAGCTATAGAGACGACGACAGTTTGCATCAACCCACCATTCTCCTTTGCGACTAGCGGTATAGCAATGCAAATCACCAAGACGAGAACGACGATGCTAACGACGAGAGCAATATTCATAATCTTCCACGTTCTCAGCTTTCTTTCAGTGTCTGGATCTCCCATATTTGTTTTCTTCCTGCTCTTCTCCTCTCTTCGTGTACTCAGGACGCCGGATACACATCAAGTGGTCCAGACTATAACGTGCGCAAAACAATATACTAAATTCGAAGTCATAGATAATAGTAGGCTTTGAGGAGTGGCCTCTAGGAAACACGCACCGCATCATGTTTGCACGGTTTGATCCAACTATGTGCATGTTTACTTTAGTGTATATACCCTCCAGGTAACCAACAAACTTCCCTTCAAATGTCAAATAAGTTTTCTCCATTCGTGGCTACAGAGTTCTTTTAGTAGAGATCATGACATGTGATCGCTTGCGTAGACTGCTTGCATGGTGGAAACTTATTTATAGAACACCGTGGTGTCTGGCATTCACTACCCCAGTGCAGTTACCGTGGCAACCACGTGCTAGCTACCGAGGAAGCACTACGAGGTGCCCGTATTGACTGCTCACAACATTGCCATATCGCTAACGTGTGCTCTGCAGCACGTATGCATTTACCACGGTGGCGTCTGACTGTTCACCCAGGTGCTACATGCCTTCCTTTGACGATGGCCTGCGTCTTCACTCCGGCGTGTGCCACCAAAGACTAATAAATAAGCAGGTGATCAGCGGTCTCACATCAGACCACGTGATTCTCTCGACTGTAGTCAGAGCTGTAGTCTGTTCCACGTGCTTCAGGTCTGAGAAGAAGTGTGTCTGTGTCTGCATCGGGCAGTGAAGGAAAGTCGTTTCTCGTTCTTCTCCTGAACCTGGAACTGACGCACAGCAACTTAGGAAAGCGTCACTGCAGGTCTTTCCCAGCCTGAGATCTGTGGGCCAGCCAGTTTTTCAGCAGTATTCGTCAGAGTTCGATTTGGAGGATGACACGGTAATTGACAACAAGGCTAAAGTCACAGTGATTTTAGAAGTCAACCCTTTGGTGAGTTGACCATGTGCTTGATTACGTCATTGTCTGTGTAGGTAGTAGGTAGGTAAGTATTGCATTTAACTGCATCTGTAGGTCAGGAGAAGACTTGCAACGTGTCGATTGTCACCTCGGAGCCGCTGTCTTTGAAAGATGCCGACTGGTTGTTGGAAAGGTGTACAGTAGTCCTACGGCCCACAGCAGAAATGCAGCTGTTTTTCTAAGTTTCGTAGCCCCAACAGTCCGATCTAAATTTTATTAACTAAATCGCTAGTCTAGGACTAGAATAGGCTGTTTGTTTGTCTAGAGCCAAAACGAAGTGTCCTTTCATAGAGAACGGGGACGTCTCTAGTCGTCACCCCTAGTTGTCATGACAACCTACACTGCCATTATCTAAACCAGCTTCTCACTTGCTAAAACGGGTTGCTTCGTACTTGATTATTCATTATTCTCCTGAAAATCGAACCTTGAAGCCTCACGTTTGTGCGAGTCGAGTTCCGTGTTTATTATCCGGGACATGACAAAGTGTAACTCTCTGATTCTACTGCTGTTACAGCTACAGCTGCAACGTTAGCTGCTACAGCAACTACCATCAGAACTCATACTACTGAGTTTAGGCCTAGAACAAGAGCACTGGCCATTCAGGTCAATTAATTTGCACAGCATGCCGTAGCATAGTCTATCTGTAAGTACCACAGTCATCATCTGGTAAATCACGTGCAGCTCGCATAGCATGCGTTGTAGTGACGGTCAACACATCCATGAATTACATGTTGCATTACATCATCATTCTGTATAGTACATTGCTGCTTTAGTGTGGTGCAATCTAGGAATGCTGTAATAATAATATAATAATAATAATATTTATTTCTATCGCATTATAGGTTTTAGTCCAAAACCCGGAGCCGCCCAGAAACGGATTGCTAACGCTCATCAGCGTGCTGAGATCTCCCGAAACTGTTTGGACATGGCAGGGCTGTGCAAAACACAAGAGACTGCACAAGGATTGTGGAGCAAACCGTATCAAGAAAGATGAAGCTTCTGTAATCAATCAAAACAGGAAGCAATCCATTTGCAGTTGAAGACATCACTAACCTTTTTAGTATTTCGTCTGGTGTCGTTGTCACAGATGACATAGCAGCAGATATACTAAACGCTTACACCATCGGAGAGAAACGCTTTGTTCAGTTTGTTAGCGAAAGACTGAAGTCCTCAAAAGTTAGCTTTTACGATCCTCTTCCCAAACTGAAGCTTAAGACATTCTCGGCACAGGTAAAGACAAAATCTGTAATAGTGAAAGGACAAGAAGTAATCGTGCGTGCTGATCGAAACCTATTTGCTAGGTTACTAATTGTAGCACAGACTAGATTTTTAAATATGCGTGATGCTCTTTGCTACGAACTAGGTCCTGTCCCTTGGTCTCTAGCGTCAGTGGATGAAAGCTTGGCAAAAACTGCAAAGTCAAAACTGCTCGATCTGTTAGAGAAAGACATTCCTCCTGCTGAAAATGTGCCTGGCAATGCTGCGTGGATGATTGATGCCATGGCATTGCTGCAAAGTTTGGGTACAATCCCAGCTACATTTGCAGATCTTGCCATGAAGGCGTTTGATGTAGCTACAGCAGCTTTCTTGTCTGATTCTGTCCGGATCGATTTTGTGGTCGACAGATACCCCACTCATAGCATCAAACGTTGCGAACGAAGCCAGAGAGCAAAACAGGGAATTGTAAAAATTAACATAGCTAATCGATTGCAGAAGTGTCCATCACAGTGGAAGAAGTACTTAACGCTTGACAGTAACAAGACAAATCTCTCAGAGTTTCTCTTGCAAGAATGGATCAGACCAGAATATGCCGAACGTCTTCATCATCGCCTATTCTACGTGACTCACGATGCCAAATGCACCCTTCTAACAAGCAGTGATGGAGTTGCAGTTACTGCCCAATGTGTAGCAGATCTGAAATGTTGTCATGAAGAAGCTGACACTCGTTTGCTACTTCATGCAGCACATGCGGCTACGATGGGTTCGCGAGTGTAGAGTGATACGATCACCAGATACGGACGTTGCCATTCTGGCTTGCTCTTTGTGTCCTGGCATTCCCGCTCGCATATTTTTTCGAACAGAGACTAAAACACGCTCACGGTTTATTGACATTCAAGCTGTGAGAAATTTTGTTAGTGAAAACGTTTGCGACGCACTTCTAAGATTACATGCTCTAACTGGCTGTGATACTACATCTGCTTTCAAAAGGCGAGGGAAAAAGACTGGTTTACAATTGCTGCAATCGAATTTGCAATTATGTGATGGTATTCAACGACTTGGTGATACATTTAATGTTTCTGATGATTTGTTTACTGTACGCGAAACGTTTGTTTGCCAGTTGTATGGATCAAAGACGAATTCCATTAATGACTGCAGGTACGAGCTGTTCTCTGTAAAGGGTGCACAAAGCGACAATCTTCCCCCAACCCAGGACGCACTACAGATGCACGTGCAGAGAGCTAACTATCAAGCCGCAGTTTGGGTAAGAGCCCTTCAAGCCAAACCGGTTGTACCCTCTTCTTGTGGGTATGGGTGGGAAATTGTGAATGATCAATTAACAATGAAATGGATGATACGGAACCAGCACCTGATGACCTACTGGTTTTAGTCGATTGCTGTTGTCATACCGGATGTAGTTCACGTCGATGTTCTTGTGTACTAAGCGAAGGGATGCCTTGTACAGATGCTTGTGGCTGTGAAGACAGTGACAACCAAACCGCTTCATGTAGACGTGAAACAGACAGCGAAGGGAGTGATGATGAAGCAGAGTTCTAGAGCAGCCGACTTATCTTTAGCTAGTTGTTAATTTGCTTCAAGTTTACTGCACACATAGCAATAATATAGACTAGAAAGACACATTTAGATTATTTTTCTTTATTTTGACAAAGTTAAAATACTATATAGTTAGACTACTAACTTGATTAGATAAGATGGATTAGATGAGATTGCCGTTTTGAGTAATAAACCTTGGTTGCTATAGCAACGCAGAGTATCTTTGGTTCTACTGCTTTGAACACTTTTTCAGACTAACTCATGTTAAATTCGCACTCTTCTATGTCGTTTGTCGAGATATCAATAATAAAATTTAGATCGAACCGTTGGGGCGACGGACTTTTGAAAAACTGACCGTGGGCCGTAGGACTACAGCTAAAATTCTAACCCTCATCAAGCTCAAGATTCTAAGTCGCTGCTGTGGATTATACAAGACAAACGTATCGTCTAGATCGTGTAGTTACGTGCCTATGCCAGTGGGCAGACATGTGTTGTAGATAGTTTTTGACTTCAGTGATGGTAGAAGGATTATTTTGTAGTCGTATTTATTACTTCTGATAGTAATTTGAGGTATATTATTTACTGGTGCAATCCGTGTGCTGGGTAAGCAGAAGCAGCAGCTATTATAAGCGTAATAAGGCGCTACATGACTCCTATTTAAGTGTTCTTTGAGCACTTTCTCTGGTACACCAGTAACTCTAGGTGGGTGTATGCAGGAGCACCAGAATAGGACTCCTGCCAGAGTACCCTACAGGGTGTCTACCAAGCACAAATATCATGTTTCGTGGGTGGCTGAAGGGTCCGTGACCCTTCCGGCCATTTCAATTTTCAAATTTCAATTTTTAATTTTCCAATTTCAGTTTTCATTTTTTTATTTTTCATTTTTCAATTTTGTGTCAAGGGTTTTCAATTGTTTTGCTGGAAAAATTCATTCGCCGAGGAAATTTTTATTTTTTAATTTTTGTTTTTCATTTTTTATTTTTCATTTTTCATTTTTCCTTTTTCATTCTTAATTTTTCTATTTTCAAGTTTCTATTTTTGATTATATTTGGTTGAGTTGAATGTCAAAAGAATTGAACGCGGAAAGAACGAAAAATGAACGCAGCAGGAACGAAATTGAACGCAGCAAGAATGAAAAATGAAACACCTTTGTGCGAAGTACGCAGCAGGGAGTCTGGTTTTAGTCATAACTCAACGCAGTAGGGGTTCGTTTTTCATGCCAATGCGTGCTGCTGATTGGAAGGGGCGGAGTGGTTCTTCGACGACTTCCGACCTAGGACGATCTCTTGCAATTTCCGCTCTAACAAGAAGAAAATCTTCAAAAAATATTCGATCTCAGGTGCGAGCAGCTATTGCCGATGAGCACAGTACATATGCATGGTATATGAATATATCTATTACCACCTAGAACAACACTCTAGCTAACAGCAAACCGCGCATGCATCTTTGTCTCTATTTGCTGTGTACTGCGTGTATAAAATGGTAGTTAATTAATTAAGCCTAATTGAGCTTGAACGAGTTTCAGTACAGTTACTAAATTTGTCGAGTTTTAGATTTAGCTAGATTGTTAACGTTGATAGATGTGGTAATAGATAAGTTAGTTTATATACCATGCATATGTACTGTGCTCATCGGCAATGGCTGCTCGCACCTGAGGTTGATTATTTTGGGGGAGAGGAAGATTTCCTTCTCGTTAGAGCGGAAATTGCAAGAGATCGTCCTAGGGCGGAAGTTGTCCAAGAACCACTCCGCCCCTTCCAATCAGCAGCACGCGTTGGAATGAAAACGAAACCCTACTGCATCGAGCTGTGACTAAACCAGACTCCCTGCTGCGTACTTCGCACAAGGCTGTTTCATTTTTCGTTCTTGCTGCGTTCAATTTTCGTTCTTTCCGCGTTCAATTCTTTTCACATTCAACTCAACCAAATATCAAGAATAGAAACTTGAAAATAGAAAAATGAAAAATGAAAAAGGAAAAATGCAAATTGCAAATTAAAAATTAAAAATTGAAATTTAAAAATTAAAAATTGAAATGGCCGGAAGGGTCACGGATCGGTTAGCACATTGATAAAACAATTATTAATTTACATTTACCGTTTAATTAATAATTAACAAGTCAAACGACTCGTACATTGCAAACATAAGTATACATCAGTTAATAACAATTGCTTTTGAACTTTCATACGACAAACTTATTGTTTATTTATGCATCTATCCATTCATCGGATATATAAGAATCATCTTCGGAGTTCTCTCCGTCTTTTGGCACAAGAAATAACTCGTGCTGCTGGATATTGCGACATCCAGTCAATGGAGAGCTGACTTTCTTTCAAAATCCAACCGTGCTAGTCTCGCGTAGCTAGCTAGACCACCTCCGCCTAGAGATGGTCTGGCTACGCGAGACTACAACCGCACATGCTGGGACTTGGAATATGTTTGGATCACATACTAGGGCTCACCTCCATATCTCAGCTTGATAGGCTGCTCTTGCGACATGCTTTCTATAGCAGCGTCCTTAGTTGGAGGCAGTCGGTAGCATTGGGAAGACCGTGAACATGACGAACATGCAATACCGTATACTTCATTCACGGACGTTACCATTTAACGAACAAGTAAGTTCTTCACATAAGTCTTGCAACTCCTCTGAAGGATGAAATTCGTGACCAAGCTGTGACATCGTTGCTGCAAACTTGGGATAACGTCTCATTAGTTCCAAAGCTGTTTTCTTTCTTTTGCCTACGAAGGCGCTCGTTGAGTCACATCCAGTGAATCTAAGTAATCCCACCAAGCCAAGCACTTCATCTCCAAGTTTTGCTGCTACAGTATAAAGTGGAATAAACCTGGTACGTTGCTTCGTTCCAGTACGAAAGTAAAGGCTAAGACTGCGGTATAGTGTACAAAGCATGCAGGCAAGGACAGCGACATCTGTGTCCGCCGACTTTCTAACAATACCTGCAAAGAGTATGCATTGTCTGCAGCATGCGCAGCATGTAAGAGGAGCCGTGTGTCAGATTCTTCATGAGAACAGCCGCATAGAGAATGCATACTCTTCATTGACTGTTACTGTCTTTCCATCGTTGCTAGATAGTCAGTAGCACATGCTCCCCGCTGTGCATGGCAAACAGACACTAGTTAAACAGTTCCACTGCATACTCTTGCTTTTGCCATTCTTGACAAAGGAACCGTGCCAGCTCTGACTTGCTATCGCCGTTTGAGACGTATTTTTCCACTGACCAGGAAGAGGCTGATTACTGTAAAGTATCGAAATGCGCACACATCCAGAACGCGATCGCGTAGCTCGTTCACAGTTTTTGATGGAAACACTACGTTACTGGCCACGGTTCACCACAAAGTCTATTCGTCGACTTCCGGATATAAACGGCGCTGTAACTATTGAAAACATACGCTCTGCAAGAATAGCAAAAGTAGAATTGCTGCGAAACGAGTTAAGTGTCTGGAGTACCGCCCTACCGTCAACCAACCACACAGCATCTAATGGTATAGTGTCTACAGGAGAAGTGCCAGCTTCTATTAGATGCAAAAGCTTTGATTTGACCGTTTTTGCTGGGGTTCCGTCAGCACTAGCTAGACACCAGGGAATGGGACCAAGCGAATGGGTGAAAACTGCGCAAATCAATTGACCGTTTTGTGCTTTAACAACAAGAAGTGCAAATATTCCTCGATCTGCCTACACTACAACCTCTGCTACCAATCTTTTTAATGGAAGAAGAAAACCTGCTAAACAATTTTAACTTTAGTCTTGATATAACATTGTGGAAGGGATCATTTGAGCTTTCCAGACGTTCCTTGATAAACGATTTCAGAGCTATTTCACGCTTACTGTAAGCATTTTAAAAGGTCTTGCTGGATATTAGTAGTAGTCACTACACCAGACGCTATATTGACAACTGCATTTGTCGTTTAATCGTCCTTTATGACGCAGTTGCTGACAAAACAGACAAGCTGCCATGTTTGATTTCTGTGCAATTTTTCTTGTTTTTCTAGAAGACGCTAGAGAAGTACCTACCTTCCTTGAAGGCTCGTCACAGTCATTATCACTATCATTAGACTTACCGCCATCACTAGCTGCATCTTGACGAGCTCTCGAGACCCTCATTCTTTTCAGACATTTTTTGTGTGTCTAAGCTTGGTAGCAGCGTCTGTGATACCCACCGACCGGTTGAGTAGGCTGAAATGATTTCAAAGTCTTCCACACATCGTCACGCAGAACATCAGCTGCGTGCCGTAGTTATGATAGTGTCTTCCAACTATTCTCAGTAATTACGTAAACAGTGTCAACTCGCCCTTCTCTTTCGCCATCACATGGCATAGGCAACTCAAACAGTAAGGATCTCGCTCGACAAATTTTACAGAAAGCGAATGACACAAAGAAAACGACATCTGATGATCCATCACGAAACGAAATCCGACAACTCTAGTTACGGAAAAGGATGCTGCTAACTGGCGTTAGTCCGGCTGAGTTTATTGTTCTACGTACGTGTCTTTGTATGGATAAGAAAGAGTCTAAGTTAGCTAAACATCTCTACATATTAATTCCGTTTGATAATTTAACGTACGGATAACGTCAATCTCATGGAAAGACGGTTTACGGCTACGCCCACTTCGACGTTTCTTTCGCTTATTTTGTTCCGGATAGCCACGTCTGATGGACGGCCAACAACTGCGTTTTGCATTTATGTCGAGTCCTCTTTAACATATGTAAGCCTTAGCTTGTTGCATGAAAGGCGTAACGTAATTTGCGAATTTAAGATTTGTCTCTAAGACTCTAGCGTTACTAGAGTCAATGCCCAGCAAATTTAAGTTAACCGTAGAATAGCACATTTGTCTCTTCTTGTCTAGACTATAGGCGACGACGACAAAAAATCCAACACTCTAGACAGCAGGATTGACCAACACCACTTCCGTTTGCAAGGGTAGTGCAACCATGTAACCTCAGTTTCTTTGAGGACGCGGATGTCCAACACGTCATCACTGTCCAACACGTCATCATTGTCCAACACGTCATCATTGTCCTGCGGGAACTTTTGTCGGCTATCGTTTCAAAACCGAAAATGCAATGCAACGTTTTACTACTGGAAGCGACCGACCGCATTGGAGGGCGACTGTATTCGGTAGATTTAAGACGACGGTACAAGGGCGGTCCGGTCTGCATCACCATCGATATTGTCCTTTGCGACTAGCGGTCTGCAACTAGAGAACGACAATGTCAACAACGAGAACAATGTTGGCAATCTTGCACGTTCTGTCGGTGTGTAGATATTTCAGTTCAAGTTTTAGTTGTTTTCTTCATTCTCTTTGTGTACGCAGGAACACGGGAATAGATCAAGTATGCGGTCTAACGCGCGCTAAACAGAATGGTTCCTTCCGTATTATGTACTGTACTTACATAATTTACACTCAATGAATGACTGTACAACTGAAACGTGCAAATCAACAACAAACAGCAAAAATATTTTCCACCGCAGCAACGTGTCGCCAAGTTTGAATTTAGTATCACGAGCTGGAGGCTCGTCTAGCTAGGATCAACAGTCACTAGAGCTATTGAAACGAACGATCGTGTAATAAAATGTATTACTTATTTAATCAACTAAAGCATTTTAGACATCTAGAGGACAAACTGTTGCTAATGTTTTCGATCTAGCTAGCTAGTAGTATAGTCAGAACGACAAGCAAACTCTAGACAATTAGTCTTGAGACAGAACGAAAACTCTAACATGCTATATCCATGGCCATATCTCTAGACTAAGAAACAAGTACAGCAACTAAGCCTCGACAGTTCCTTCTCCTAATAAAGTTACTAGTTAGTGAAACTGTATGTCACGGATATAAAGGGACTCTTCTTTTGGCGTAAAACGATTGTTTCATTGCCACCATCGCAGACGGTGCTAGGTAAGATGGAATGTTGAAATGAGTTGTCAACATTGTATCAGCATGCTCGAGTGCACCCTCAGTCCACCCCTGTTGAACGGAATAAACCGATCCACATATGAAGATGTCCTGGTTCTCGTCCAATTTGATAATATTTCTCGTTTCTTCTGTGTAGTTGTATCCAGGAGCCCACAAAGTCCATGACTCACCTACAAAGCACAATTTTCACAGCAAACTTTGTTTGCAAGTGCATGCATATATATGCGTAGATATATACTAGCGACGTTTCTCTGACGGATGTATACATATATAGACATCTCTAGAGTAAAGATGTTGTAAAGAAAGTCAAAAGATTTTGATGGTGCTAGCAGCAAAAACTATACGTAGAGCTCATACATAGAGCAGATACCCCGTGCGCATTACTGTACTGCATGTATTAGATGTACCAAGCATCACAGTCGCACATCTATCGACGCATGCCCAATCCTCGTCGCTCTTTCTTGCTTCCAAAGTCTTCGTCACAGTGCAGCACCAGTAAGTTTACAGAGCTCCTGTATTGTCATATCCCATGCTATGATGATATGTGGCGATTTTCGTGTGGACAACGGTACCAACGACAACCACAACAACAAACACAACGACACAATTCGACCCGCTAGCTCGGTTTGGTGTCGTTTTGCAAGGATGTCCAAGCAATATTTTCATGCAGTACTCTACACTACAGCTAGAGATCAACAGAAAACGGGTGCCTATATATTCTAGCTGTATCCTAACTAAAATCTGCATGTACATATCTCACTTGGCATATAAGGACCGTATCCTTCAACGTATCTTGGTAGCAGATCATTGTCCCACACCATAATCCATCCAAAGTATGGCCGACCAATGACGTCCTCTGTTGTGTTGTGGTTGAGAGCCAACTCTTTGACTACTTCCTTTACCAGAGTGTCAGTCATAGGAAATATGGCCGAATTAGAAGTGGGAAACTTGTTGAAAGAGTCAGAAGCCAAAGCTTCCCAGAATTTAGCAAACTGGCCGTCATTGTAAAGCATGATGAACGAGCGGTTGTTGACAGCTGGATTTGGTGCAGTGAAGTAATAAGTCTGTCTGCTAGGAAGGCTAGAGATGGAACGACCTTGCGTTAGGTTTAAGTATTGCAGACTCTCTTTGCGCCACCATGGCTCTTCAAACGCAAAAAATATTTTAGCGGCTTGATGACTTATTACCGCATCTACTAATTCCCTCTTTGGAGATGTCCACAATGCATCCCAATGTATTCTCTTCAATTGAGATCTCGTCACAGCCAAAACAACTTTACGAGCAATGTACTGTGCCTAAACATAATGAAACAGCTTAGTCACAACGTGAATCTATATAGGTCGTCAGTGGTGACATAACAATGCAGCAGTTACCGTCTCCAGTGTCTCATAGTTGTAGGTTGTCAGTAGATACACTTTTTGCGCGTTTGGGAACTCGCACTCATCTATCGCAGTTACAGTTGTCTTCTTCTTGATTCTAGACGTAGAGAGAGAAGCAGTTTAGTTAACTGCACCGTCTTGTTTTGCATGCATCGTGTACGGTTTGTGAAAGTTTGATTACGATTGCAACAGCAAGTTAATATACACAAACAGTGAATTGATAAAATAATCAATCCTACATTATATATATATATATATATATATATATATATATATATATATATATATATATATATCTGTATAAATCATGCATGTATAGTCTCTAAGACAGATAAAGAAAAAGTATTGCTTCCTTCGTGTTCCTACTTGTCTCTCGTTTCATAGACCTTCTTTTCCTTCTTTCTCCCACTCTCTCTTCCCTTCTTTCCCTTCTCTTTTCTTACCATCTCCTCTTTTCTTCCCTTCCTCTTTCTCGCCTTATAATTTTTTATCTACGCACCCATGCAATTGCACGCACACTAAAAGACGGACAACTACGGACGTAAGCTAAAAGATTTTACTATACATAGGCACTGATTGATGTCTAGCGTACCTGCCACCCAAGCTCATAAACTCTTCTGCCATTCTTATTGGTATAGTGTGCATACCGTCATCCGGTGCTCTATAGGCGTTACTACGAGAAGTATCGTTGGTGTCTCCAATGGAGTTAGCAGCGTTGTAATTGGTATAAATATCCGAATATCCATTTCCGGCTATGACATAATTGTGTGCGTCATCACTGGCATTGACTAAGTTGTAAGTATTCACCGTCCTACAACGAGTGGCAGACATTTTAGTGGTTGCATCCACTCCAGTATTATATTATAATAAATAATTAGATTACCCGTAATGAAGTAAAGGAAATCCATCGACTGTCATCATCTCATCTGGATTCAAATGTCTCTGATCTGGTGGTACGTTAGCCTCAAACACCAAACTGAAAACGGTAATTATTTTGACTTAGTAAAAGTACAATCTAACATTTTGTCACGTGCACTTACTCTGAAACCTGGCTAGGAGTTAGATCTTCTTCTTCCTTCTTCAGTTTGTAAGCAGCTTTCCCTGCCGTCTTCAAATCTTTCTGCTGAACAAATACATCGCGAAATAAATATGGTCTGGCATCGTTTTCTTCATCCATAAGAAATGGCTTGTGGGGAATATTCATTTCCTTGATGACTTTTGTAACGTAAGGCTGAGAGTCCGGAATGAAACGCATTCCTCCCAGTTCCGCAACGTTAAAGTCAATGTCCGGTAAATGCACCGAATACAGTCGTCCTCCGATGCGGTTGGTCGCTTCCAGTAGTAAAACTTTGTATTGTACTGATGTGTTTTCTGTTTTGAGGCGATAGCCGACGAACGTTCCCGCAGGACCTCCGCCCACGATGATGACGTCTTGGACATCCGCGTCGTCAGGGGAACTGAGGTTGCATGGTTGCACTACCCTTGCCAACGGTAGTGATGTTTGGCCGTTACTAGAAGTAGATCTTGTAGAACCTACTTGTTCACTGTCGCCTACATCGAGAGATAAAAGCTCTAGAATAAGTTTTACCGTATGCAGCCAGATATCTAGGAAGATATAGAGACGACGACAGTTTGCATCAACCCACCATTCTCCTTTGCGACTAACGGTATAGCAATGCAAATCACCAAGACGAGAACGACGATGGTAACGACGAGAGCAATATTCATAGTCTTGCACGTTCTCAGCTTTCTTTCAGTGTCTGGATCTTCCATATTTGTTTCTTCCCGCTCTTCTCCTCTCTTCGTGTACTCAGGACGCCGGATTCACTCAAGTGATCCAGACTAACGTGCGCGAAAGATACTGTAGTTGCTCACAAGAAATTTGAGTCCTAGTAGGCTTTGAGGAGTGGCCTGAAACCCACATCGTATCGCACGCAATGTTGTTGTAGAAATTTTATGCAAACAGTTTGATCCAGCTTTATGTTTAGCATAGTAGCACCCTAGCTTCGTCTGCGCCAATCAGTGTCCAGTATTCGCTTACAATAAGTGACATATCCACTTCCGCTACATATTGACAGGTCAATAAATCAGGCCGTATAACTGCCTGGGGCTACTGGTTTATCAAGACGTGAATTGTTTGTGCAAGGATATCAACGCCTCAGCTGGGTGATACAAGCCGGGTAGAGACCTTCTGGTTCTTTGAGTCTAACTTAGCAACATGTGCGTAATTGCTCGCTAGCGCTCAGATCAACATTTTTATTGTAACGAATCCGCTTGCTGCTAAGTTATGTCTCTAAATATATCTACACCATGCTGCGGTCGTACTCTACTTGTGGCTCAATGCTAGCCTTGGCCTCCCAGACCCGTGTAGCGCCGATTCAAAACGATTTTGAATCGGCGCTACACGGGTCTGGGAAGCCGAGACTAGCTCAGTGCATGGCTACTGTACATGGTGGCTGCATGGCTGAAACTTACTAGGCAGCACAGAAATTGGTGAAGTCCGAGTTTCGGTATTCTGCTTCAGACGTCAATTACAATCCGACTAAAGCGGGTCTAGCCGCCATACAGAAAGAAGGTCGAGAACAATGTTGACAATCTTGCACGTTCTCATTATCTATACTGTCGATGTACGGATATCCCATTTGTTTTCTTCCCTCTGCATGTGCACTCATGCAGGAATGCAGCTGCAGAGTCTGACAGCTATAGCTTTTAGTGATACAGTACCATTCACATGAAGTATCCCGCTCCCGATTGACTCAACCCACTCCTCACAATTACTGTAATGCACTGTCTGAGTTCAGGCCTGCTTCGAGGCTGAGCTTGACGCCATTGCTAAAGGTCGAACCCTCGCGTAGTGCATCAAGGTTCGCTTCTTGCCTAGATATACGTCAACTAAAAATTCTTTGGGTAGGTTTGTCAGACTTTTATCTTACACACCCACGCAGTGTCAGATAAATTCGAGCGAGTCTCTCCGCTCTTGCCGTTCCCCGGATGTCTCTTCGGGTCGACCGCGGAACGGCCTAGGCAGCGAAGAAAGTCGGAGACTGGCTCTAGTTACGCGCAGTGAAATCTAGTGAAATAAAGCCAAGTGCACTGCTAGCACGCAGAGCTTAGATTAGAAAGTGATTAAACAGCTAAAATTTTAGCTTTCCAACATTTTCCTAGCATCTTGTGAATGTAGTGCTAACGCACTAAAGCGCGACTACACGATTATATAAGAGGATAACATGACTATCATAGGTGTAGGAAATGTGGGAACCAAAGAGGCCATGGCCTCCATTAGAATTTTTCCCTACCTTTCTCTCACCACTCCCACCTCAGTTAGTACGTATGTGTAGTGCAACTCCTGCAGCAGTAGCCCACTTGTACTCTAGCACCGAATAGCGTACAAAACGTGAAAACCTACATGCGATCCTATACAAGCGTCCTGAATATCAATGAAATCAAACCCGACCTAGCTACATGGGTGTATGCGTGATCCACTCAATTTGGTAGGTGTACACACACACACACACACACACACACACACACACACACACACACACACACACACGCACACACACACACACACACACCACACACACACACACACACACACACACACACACACACACACCACACCACACACACACACACACACACACACACACACACACACACACACACACACACACACACACACACACACACACACACACACACACACACACACGCATGGCCCTTTAGACAATTGACAAGGTTTTTATAACCTTATAACGGCAGACCGACCAGTTTTGAATCAAAACCCAGCGACGCCACAGAAAAAGCGCTGTCGGCCTCTATCCCACTTCACACAACAAACAACCATACCCGCACACATACTAGTATTCCACAGGTCTCACTGTTTATCATGAGTATCAGCAACAAAGACATTCGACGAGTTCAAGGCAAAAGCAGCACACCAAATGCAAGAAAACAAAAGCAGCAAAATCCAGCAAAAACCTTCCAAATGAAGTCAGTGCCGTAGAACAAACAAGAAAACTTGATTGTTAAGTTCTCACATAGCATCCATCAGAGACTCTAAATAGAGACATATTACAGTAATAAATACAAACTTAGAACAGTAGAGATTCGGCACACCTGAATCACTTTGGTCTCCTCCTGAAGTAACAAACACAGTAGAAGGACTCTCATCTGTAACGTCCGAAACAGCCCCTTCCTCTTGTATCTCTTTGCCTAACGTGCACATATCCAGACCACCAGACAACGCAGATGGTGGTTGATACGACGTTGTAGTCTGATAATCTTCACATCAATTCAATAAGAAGACAGGGTGAAAATGTTGTACTAGATCATATCATACCTGGTTCGTAGTAGGAATAAGCTTGAATGAATGCTGGCTGAATGTTGGCCACACAATGAGTCCGTTCTTGAATCATTGTGAAACAAGCAGGAGAGTCTTTCTTCACCTGAAAAAAGAAAAATGTCAAGTCAGTAGAACTGACAGCTGTTTATATGATGCCCTAGCTGTACCTGGTCAAAGTAT
Organism: Corticium candelabrum; assembly: GCF_963422355.1. Taxonomy (NCBI): domain Eukaryota; kingdom Metazoa; phylum Porifera; class Homoscleromorpha; order Homosclerophorida; family Plakinidae; genus Corticium; species Corticium candelabrum. The sequence goes on along the minus strand of NC_085099.1, from coordinate 2,566,980 downwards.
AGCACTACCTTCCTGCCCTCAGTCTCGAAACGTTGAAGTTCTATGTTATTGTTTTCAACCAACTGATAAACAAACAGACAAGATACGGACTCGATGCAGTTACACAATAAAATAGTGTCCTACGTTGCTTAGTTCGTTCTGATTGGCTTCAAAACCAGACAGCAATCCAACTTCCACAATAGCCATGCTGGATTCGGTATCAGTCCTCTGCCAGCTGTGGAGACAACCGAGTTTATTAATTAAAGGATGTGATATGTACAATCACAAATACAAACAATACAAACAAATGTTGAGACACGAGTAAACAGATAGACCAACACACAATACACACACACACACACACACACACACACACACACACACACACACACACACACACACACACACACACACACACACACACACACACACACCATAAGCAGTACCTTGAGCAAACCTCTAATTGCACCTGATTGTTATTTTCCAGCACAAAATTGTTGATAGGTGCAACTGTTTGTCTTGTTGGTCCTGTTGATAACACATGTTCAGTAGTTGTATTACTTGATGCACTAGTAGTAGAAATAGTAGATTTAGTTGGAATTGGAGACGACTGCCTCGATGTGACCATCACTAAAGGAGACAGAGAATGGCCTGTTGGTTGTGCCGATGAAACAGATGGAGACACTGTAGCTTTAGTCGCATTAGGTAAAGCCGCCGTAACATTAATAGAGAAAGAATCATCGGGATCCACTTCTGGTATGTTGTATGTCACTTCGGCCTGAATCAAACACGTTACACAAGCTGAACATAGTGTGTTGAGTGTATACTTAGTACTTGAAGTAAAATATTGCCAACACCTTCAACAGTGAAATGAATTACAGTTGGAATGTCAATCTACAAATTTGAAAAAGTAGCTATTACAAATACAACAATATAGCACCAATCTGGTGTAGTCACCTCAACTGATTGAGTAATCAGCTTGTTCTCTGTTGTGAACGCAAACACGTGATTAAAGCCAGACGCATCAGATGCTCTAATTGTCAGATCTACAGCCTGCCAACCCAATCGCTGTTTCAGATCAGACAAAGCCATGAGTGCAATCACACTGTCCTGTACACATATGATCAGACACAACACTCGTTCCAACCATCAAAATGGCATCTCTGAGCTTCTTACTTGAGTCGATCTGTAGCCTCCTTTACTGTCCATTTGTGACACCAACCAAGTCTCGATGAGTCGAGCATCTGCCAACTGTCCCATCTCCAAGTATGCCAACATTGCATATGCAGTAGCTTCCACAGTTCCTTGCCTATGTCGACAGTATCTCGACCTCCAGCCATAGCAATATGGATCTCCACAGGTCCAGAAATGCATCTTGTCTGCAACAGACAACACACAGAATACAAGCTCAAACAAATTCCTATAACCTGTAAGAATATCTACCGTTTCCTTGTACCCTTTTGCTTAGTTCACTTAGAAAATTGGCAGAATGCTTGCTTTGTGCAAGGCTCAGTGCATAAGTGGTCATAGCCAAAACGTAACTATTCATTTCACTGCTGTTTCTGTTCTCTAAGTAGGCCAACGCTTTGGCAGTAGCAAACCTCACAGCATCTTCATCTAAGCCGCAACGAATGGTCTACCAACACATGCAACATCTAGTAACTTCACTTCTACTAATATACAATGCCTGTACCTGAACTTTAGAAACTTCCAAAAGTGTGATGAGAGTGTAGGATGTAAGTGTGGTATCCATATCATATCTGCCACACTTTAGAGCACCCGCATTTAACCAGAGTATAATTAGATATTAATTACTGTGTCATACCCCCAAATGGTAACAGCTACCAGGCTCTGTAAAGTGTCCTTCTTCCCTCTGTTGACGAACCAACCAGCAGACACTCTGAGAGAGAGAGTTGTCATCAATGTACATCAGCGGTTTGGCCTGAGCAAAGACTCGTGACACAAATCCTGTCAAACTATAAGTAATTGACAACATAAATGAGTCTGACACACTGCGGCCAAATTGTTTATATAATAATCCCACCAAGTGCTGCCAGACGAACTTCGATCACCCCAAACAGCATATGATCCGTCAGACCTCTGATAAGTCAATTCCTTTTGGTATCCTGCATACACGTAAAAAGTCACTGCCTTGCACGATACACTAGTTGATCAGTACTACAGCACCAATATTCATATAGCGAGATGCTTTAGCATCAACTTTTGGTGTCAGCTTGTTTACAGTGATAAGATAGCGTTTGATCAACACTGCTGGAGCAAAATTGATCATATTCTGTTCACCACATCCGTATGGCATTCGCAATGTTGAGCCAATTGAGTCGATAGCAGGACCAATAACATCAGCTAACAAAAATTGCAGTGGCCATCATGAAGCACAATCAACATTAATAACACAATTATTGTAAGTATACGTTGCCTTAATGTTGCATCTGTCCGTCTGTCCGCCTGTCTGTCTGTCTGTCTGTCTGTCTGTCTGCCTGTCTGTCTGTCTGTCTGTTTGTTTTGTCAAAATTGACTGCAACTAATACACTCGCTTCAATAACTAATAGCAACCACAAAGGTTTTGTACAAGTAACTAAACTGCAATCTCCAATCTTTAAATTTTCTGGCCTGCCCAAGTGCTTGCTCATTTGTTCACCCATCCACCTATTTACCAGTCTGTCAATATTGAACTTTCATCAGTCACACATTCGTCTGCTCATCAGTTCCTGTCTTACTTAATCTGTCATCTGTGTGAATACATACATACCAGATAATGAGATGACTCCATGAGTTGAATTAACAACAATGACGTCAGGTAGCTCTAAACTCATCGTTTCGTTTCCTTCTTCAATAATAAGCAAACTTCTTGAATACATTTGTTTAATTCCTTCGGGCTATACTCAAACAGGCAAAAGTGATCAATCTCAAAACTGAAGTTCCAAATATTGATCTTGCGGCAATACATTAATACGTTAATTACCTCAACCAACAACATCCTAATGACTGAGTCTGATTCTACTCTTGAGTGTGCAGTAACTTTCAAAGGAATATGACCGAGTTGCCGAGGCACAATTGGAAATCGAGCAGTTCGACTGTTCTGTGCAGGAACCATTAAGGGCACTTTGCTTGCAGCTGAATCACTCACAAAATCAAAGCCTCCAGTAGTGAGGTCTAACTCCATAACCACCTTAGGAAACAATGATGTAAACATATGTTAGCAATGCTTTCTTGCAAACTGTCCACCTGTTTGTTTGAGTAGCTGTCATATATATTATCAGTTGATGCATCTGTCACACTGTCTCTGCTTTTCTATCTGGATGGCTGTCTGTCTGTTAATCTGTCATTATACATCAGCTTGTCTATCCCTCTTCTGTTTACCTGCGAGCCCTAGCTCAGGCCAACTGGTTCATATAGACTTGTCTGTCCATTCATTTGCCTGTGTGTTCTTATGTCTGCTGTCCGTCTGACCCTGTGCATGTGTCCCTCTGTCTCTTGTCTGTCTGTCTGCATGTCTGACTATAGACATCTGACTATACTACAATAATGTAAGAGCACTAAAGTGACTACCCGTAACATTGATTGTGTAATAATTACTTTGTGCTTGCACAATGTTTCCTTCTGATGATATGTCTCGTGATTCAAGACAGCGATCTTCTAAATTAATTCTACATATGCTAGCTAATACAAAAATGGCTGCTTGCCCTCCTGTCTGCCTATCTGTCTGGTTTTCTGTCCAGCAGTCTCACTGTCATGCATTATATGAGCAAACCTTTAAATCTTCAAAGTAATAATTGAAGACTGTTGCTATGATTTCGACTTCTTCTTTTCTTATTACAGAGTAAGGCAAACTAAGTGAGATAAAGAATGGCTTAAATGCAACAAGACTGGAAGGAACAGCAGTCATCCCAAACGATGCTGTATGTGACATAACAAATGCATCGGCAATCCAAGTAGTGATGGTGTCAGGAACTGTTAAGTTCAAGTGAACGTGGCCATTCTCACTACATAAATCACCAAATAACAGGCACCCAGCATAGCAAGCAAGACAACACCAATCTATACTCTGATTGTTGGTCTTCCCACAACCAAGCCTCTGGAAAGTAAGAACGAACACGTTCAACGCTCACAAACTGATCAATTTCCTCTTCATCATCAGTGTCATCCCCTGTAGGATTCAATTTAGATAGCTCGCCACCACGGCCAGAAGCTAAAAGTTACATGATACAGATTCACAATTCTGGCACAATTGCCTACATCATGATGACAAAGTAAAGTACCTGCATCAGATTCAAACTCTCGTCTCAAACGTTGGCCATCCTTTTTCTGAACAAACTGATAGTCACTAAGTACTGAAATGCCTGCAGACTGACACAAAGTTATAAAAATGTGCAAAGTGATCTATCGTTTGATACCTTAAAGTAATACGGAACTTTTCTCAAGTCCCACCATGATCTCCACCAGTCACGTTGGTTCTGATTGGACAAAATGCCAGATCCAGATCCGTCAGCTTCTTGGTCTTCAACGGATGCCTCAAATTTGGAGCCAGTTTCATATTTGGTAAGTTCACTGAGAACCTGTCATGTAAAAGATGATAACAACTCAGTGCAAACAAAACAAGAACAACAACAAACATAAACACAGGCAGGTAAGAACACATGTGATGAGATGGCCATTGCTGTAATGACTCTTTGGTATTGTCTCTTGTGTCTGCGAGCCTTAGATCAACTTTGTATTTGACATGTACACACACACACACACACACACACACACACACACACACACACACACACACACACACACACACACACACACACACACACACACACACACTTGCAAACAAACTAGCAAAAATCAGGCAACAAACAAACAAACAAACAGATAAATATTTGTAAAAAATAGATGACAAAATACAAAAATAGATGAAAAAAGAAAATATGCAGTAACATGCCTACAAACCAGCTCAACAGACAAATAAAAACCATGTAATGGTAAACAAGTGACCAGTGTAGCTGATCTGTGCACTCATATCTTACCTTATCAGCTGAAATCTGGCTGCCGCAATTTGAGTCCAGCAAGTAAACACTCTTGTCCACTGCAGTTAAGCTCACATGAGAATGAGGAGCTGATTGAATCAGCAAACCAACATCTTCTCCAGGACGAGACTCATTCCTGTTAAATGTCATAGTAACTTTGTGCTCAAAGCATTGCTGGACTCTCATGCTGATAGTGTCAGCAACAACTAGATATCCTTCGGCTACATAATATAACACCAAATCAAATCTTGGTGCCCATGAACACAAAGGGGTAAGAGGCAAAGTGAATTCATGAACGCCATCATAGGTGGAAGATGGAGTTGTTTCAATGTTGACTGTCCATGAGTTGAGAATACGAGCTCTGGAAACTGCCTAAAATAATTTCACAAATAGCAGCTCATCACAACCTCTCATCAATCTGTACAATTACCATAGCAAACAGAGTGCTTCGCACTTCTGCCGTTGTCTTAATAAACACAAAAGTAGGAATGCCAGACTAAAATAAAATAAATAGAAATCATTATTCTTGAAATCAAACTGTACCATACAAATGATGTTACTTGCAAAGTACTTATGTTTGGCATTATTGTCATATAGTGATCACCAGCAGCAGGACGAGGGTTTGAGTAATGATTAACACGTAAACTCTTTCCAGGAATTTCGGCCTAGGTACACAGAAATATGTGAGCTACAGAATGATCATGTGTTCTACTTAACAAGACATTTGCAGACTACAAACATTTTTTTTAAATTTACATGAAAGCAACATCAACATAGAATTGCTTCTACAACACAATAGTAGTTGTAGCTCTCATTACATGAATTGACAAACGAGATGAAAAGTGATTTCTTGAGTGGAATATGTCAAACTCCACAAAACCATTCTCCACTTCTGCATCAAATGAATACAACTGTCTCCACCCATCTTTCACATCGACTTTGACCTGCAGCAGACCAACAGCAGCTCGCTTGTCTGGAGAGGCAACTGATATCTATCAAGATCATCGTGACCAATAGTATAATGCTTATGCTAACAACTCTTCTTGTCGTACTTGAGCCTTGAATGGCAGTCCTGGCTTGTAGAAGTCTTCTGTCCCCGGTTTAAAACTGAGAATGTACTGATGGTTTGCAAATGGAATTATCTCAGTGCTGATGTCCATCACTCCAGTGCCTTGTTCCGTCACAGTAGCTTGCACTTTAACAGACTGAGGTCTCAGTGAGTAAGAAATCCGTGACCATTTACTCAAGAAGGAAGTCGAGTCAAAAACAAAAGTAATGAGACCGTTACTCTAGAAAAATTGATCAGTACGTGTAGTGAGTGCAGTTTCCAATATGTTGGCAATGTCTTACTTCTTTGCAAACGGACTGTGTAGATGGTTTATAGTAGTTGGAGAAGTGAGATAAATGAACAGTCGTGACATTTACACACACTTTGCCTTTGACAAGTTTCCCATATGAATATCTGTTAGCAATAATCAAGTACCATGATTACCTTCATTTCAGTAATTCAATTTATTAAAAATTGTTGATCCATGGGCTCAAATTATGAAAAAAAGGATTACAAGTTGAATGCATGTATTCAATCATTGTTTATCAAGTTACTATTATTGGATAGAAACATATGACCAACTGATTGATCAATTAACTATATCATGCATTGCCAGCCTGTAGACCAAGTCTCCTATAAATTAAGAAATTTTGGCAACAATCTAATTTAGTACGGAGTCAGTCAAGGTTATTATGACCTTCTGGTAAAAATATAGTTATGCATTTTGTAAGCATGTGTTACTTACACTAGATGACACACTGCATTTCGAACGTTGTGATTTCTATCACAAAATTTATACACACAGAAACTGTAAAACTTCCAAAGTTTTCTTGATTTAAAATTGGCCTTCTTTAACAAGCCATTAATTGTAAAGTCTATTGAGTGATAGCCTTTGTATGCTTGTTTGTGTTCTTTTGTCTTTTAATCACCTACATTCAGTTGCATCTTAACTGTCTCAATTTTTGTCTGTCAAGCAACTTGCTTACCTGTCTTGCTGTAACTAACGCTGTTCATTCCTCAATCAGTCAACTGTTTGTTAAACATAACTGTGTATGCCCACACACACACACACACACACACACACACACACACACACACACACACACACACACACACACACACACACACCAATATTTAGGTGTGATTACACAGCTGCATGCAAGTAAAAAGTTGCAATGTTTACCTTGAAGAGACAGCGACTGAGATATTCTCTGGAACGTTTCTCAGTATATACGATGGTGCAAACAGGTTAATTTCAAATTTTGGCAAAACTAACACACAAACCATCACATGCACAAAATAGCAAGAAAACAGACATGCCACTATGCAAAAATACTAACCATATTCTTTCACTTCAAAGCATGCCACTTGAACAATGGACTCCTAATGTATTGAGATACAATTTAATCACTTAGTCTTTATAAAAGAGTGAAAGTATAAAATGATTGACCTGTGCAGGAAGAGTCGACACTATAATTTTCCACTTTCCTGTTACAGGCTGTGACGACAACATCAATGAACGATGAATGACACCTGAACGAGCACACATCAATGTATAGTACTTGAATATGCCAAATGTCTTACCATTCGTCACTAGCAGGTCTTCCCATTGCAATATCTTTGTTCCCTTTCCATCCTATTTGTAAGGCGTAAATCACTTTGTGATATACTTGGTGTATCAATAGAACTTACCGAGATAATAACTGACAGCTGTTGAGAGCATGAGAAAACAGTAAGCCGTTTAGTAAGTATTAGTGTAAGCACACATCATGACACACACACACACACACACACACACACACACACACACACACACACACACACACACACACACACACACACACACACTCACATTTCCATCATACGGTTTCAAGTTATAATCCATTGAGACAATCCTCATTCTCACTATAACATCGCTACTACAAAATCAAATTACAAATCAATTGAAACACATCTAACCTGTTTGTCCTGGCTTGTAGACCGGTTTGTCTGTCTGTACAAGAACAGTGGGACCACGACTTGCCACAGCCACTTCAGTGCTCCGTCTAAATTCAATCCTGTCACCATTCATTGCAGTTACATTAAACTGGTATTCGCCAATTGGAAGATCATCAGGTATCTAACAAATACGAAAATATTAACATTCATTTTAACATTATTTAGGTAGGGTAAAACCTGCAATGTTAAGCTTCCATGGTTACTGATTAAAGCTGTCAATAGAAATAGACAAACCAATAAGTGCCACATTCTTACAATTGATTAAATTGAATGCCTGTACTTTCAACTGGTCCCAACACTGTCTTGCCTGCTTTTACTAGCTCTCCCACCACAAATACAGCATATTCCATTTTTGGTAAAGATACATCGATGGTTGTCTTCGCCCCCTGGCGAAATACATTCGGAACAGCAACCAAAAATCCATGGCAGCATCTATCGTAAACACACAACATTGTGTACAATGAACTCACACAATCACACAGCAGATAAGTCAGACACAGCACCACACTAAGTGCATCCACTCCTATTGTACAAGAGTATACACAAAAGCAAACAAATGCGTAGTGTGTGTAGTACACCAGTTTGTTAGGGACTAGTGAAAGACCTACAGTGTTAGTCTCCAATAATGCATGTGCATACTGACATTTCAAGTCTAATATATGAAACAATTGCATCAGCATGAATAGATCAGACTTACTTCTGCCACCACAGTAGATTGTTGCAGTTCTTTAGGCAATCTGTCTTTTCTGCATACAGCAAACTCAACTGATTTCGACAACACTGTTGACAAGATCTATTTCTTACTGTGCATTTCATATCTTAGTCTGAATGTGGTCCCATAAGAATATCCAGAAGAAGAATAGGAGACAAAAAGTTTATTAGTAGTTGATATGAATCGTCTAACACTACCAGATCTGTAACATAATTTGGCAACTCTTGCTCTACTTTCATCCTTTCGATTCTTTATTCTCAAGTATTCTCTATCACATCCAAATCGACTATGCCAGTGAGGTTCCCCGGCATCTAGAGCCACCACATGTCCAGCCGGTGCTCTGATTGTCCAGTTGCATTGTATTAGACCATAATATCTGTATCTGCTCATAGACAATGTTGGACTTATGATAGCTCCAGTCTCATTTGTAAGATACAATGGTCCACATGCTGCAACACAAACACGTCAAAACAGGCTATTAAAATAGAAACAAGAAGATGCACACAAGCATACACAGTTGGCAGTTGGACCCTGTAAATCCACTAAAGCATTCACAAACGTTAGGAGCCACACACTTGCCATACAGACACTGATTACTGTTGCAAACCGCTAAAGACAAAAACAATTTGATTAACTAATGACAATAAAAACTCAACAAATACAAAGAAGATCAGAAGACATACGAATACAAGTCTTGTTATCTGAATGCAGTTCATAGCCTTGTCTGCAGCGACACAAGTGACCGCCAAATGTATTGATACAAATGTGCCCACATGGTGGACTAGAGCAGCCACACTCGTTTTTGTCTAAATCATGAAACAACTTATTGTGATTACACTGAAAGTCCAAGTATTAACGTATGTCAGTAAAAGATACCCATAGATTAGATGCTTTTGTATGCCAGCATGCCATATCACAACAATTAGCATCAAATATGCCAATAAACAGTGTACATAAATCAACAAAGAGGCAGACTGACAAACAGATAAGTAGATGACCAACAACAAATACAATAACAAAAAGACACAAACCAACACACACAAAGTTAACAAACAAAAGATTAACAAATAAATAAACAAACAGGAACACAAACAACAAAAAGACCAATAAAGACAGACACACAACGTGACAATGAACACTATCTGATAGGCAGTCAGAAACGACCATATAATACACACAAACAAGCTCTCCAACAAAGCACACATGCAGACACACACACACACACACACACACACACACACACACACACACACGCACATGCACACGCACACGCACATGCACACACACACACACACACACACACACACACACACACACACACACACACACACACACACACACAATCTGCACTACTTACCTGCACTGCACGGCTTGTATGTAAACACAAAATCATCCAAAGCAACAGAGCACTCTTTGCAAGCCAAAAATTCAATCTTCATTAGAGTATTTCTTTGTCGTGGCAACTGTAGCAACCCCAGCTCCCATTTTCCACTGGCATTAGTTGGAACCACCTCTGAATAAATCTTTTCATTAGCAAACACTCTAGCCGAAAACCCCCATCCAGCATGTTTCTGCATTGACGATTCCATTATGTAGTGAAATGCCAAACAACGATGGCCTTTACTAAATATTGTAGGATGCCACAACACAACAAAGTCTTTCTTTTGATGAACATTTGACCGATAGTACCGAGTGTATTTAATAGACACAGTACCTAATAAAACACACAATCAAACTTTATTGCAACTATCAATACTACAGTATAAGATGTGCTGCCTCACCAACTGTATGAAGTCCTCTATTGTTAGTGTAACCTCTTTGCCAGCTAAAACCTGAAATAGAATGGGATGTGTAGATTGAGCTCGAGCTACGCCATCCACAGTTGCTATCATCAAATGAACAGTTTTGAGGTTCTACAAACATCTTCGACTGTCAGTGTTCTACAGGTAAAATGACAAATTATGACAACATCACCTGTGCTGCATGGATAAGCTGCCACAAGATCCATGATCCTAAAGTAGCCCTTTCGTGGTGTTTCAAATGGTCTAATCCTTACCCGCTCTGCTGCCAGGTCAGTTTCATTTGTTGGAAGCATAACAGCTGCACTCCTCCAAATTGGGGATCGTTTGTGTTCCAACTGAGGCATCTGCCACACTGTTGTTGCTCTTGACTTATTGACATTGTATTTGTAGTTTACTGCCTCAACCCTGGCATCCTTGAAGGACGTTTTGTAACGAAAATATATGCACGATGGTTCCTTAGCTTTCCCACGAGGAGGCACCACTTTAAACGAAACAGAAGAACGACGAATATACTCAAGAACGTTGTCTGTTTGCTGAAACACAAAAACATCTACAAACAACAATGGAAAGTCAAAATTTAGTTGGATAATAAACAGTGCAATATAACCATCTTCTGTTGTTTCAAAAGTAGGACGAGAGTGTCCATTAACTCTTGTAATGTTGAAGACTTCATATGACCCGTCAGCTACAAGATCCCTGTTGCAGTCTCCGTCGACTTTCTTAAATCCTTGCATCAGCTCATAGTCATTCAAACCATGGCACTGACCTTGACGTTGTACTGCAAATGCTGTATGACCTGCTGCATATGCTGCCACTGCACACTTGCCTACAGGATCTGACCGAACCAATGAATAATCTTGCAAAATATCAACGTTATCCTCTAGACTAATCAGTGGCAAAACACACATGGACGGTTGCCAGCAACCCATACTGGTCCAATCTAACAACAGAAATCATCAGTATTCCGTTTTCGTTGAAATCAATTAAACGTACTGAAAGATTTTATTGGAAGGACTGGGGGCAGCCGCTTCTGTGAAGTTAACGACACTCTTAACCATTCTCCATGCCCTGGTTTGTATGTCAATGGACAGTCCATCTCTCCACCATCCATATAAATGCATGGAATGTCTACACAAAACATGTAGAGCTCAAAACAGTGAAAAGCACATTAGAAAAAGAACAAACAAAAAATAAACAAACAAACAAAATTACAAACAAAAACACATATACAGACAAACATACAAACAAACAAACACACAAACAGACAGACAGACAAACACAAACAGACAGACAGACAGACAGACAGACAAACAGACAGGTAAACAAACAAACAAAAACAAATACACCAAGCAAACAAAGACAAATAGATTGTATAACAACCCCAGTCTTACCATGAACACATTTCTCCAACCGAATGTCATCTATTGCAACCATATCATGCCTTTCAAACTCACTGGTCTTGACTCGCATTGCCATGGTAATAAAAACATAAAATCTTGCATCATTCATCACCTGTAGATATCCTCTTCTCCATTTGTTCTCTGTGTGTTGCCAGTGGCCTGAAGAGTACACCGTGTCATTGTAAAACTTGATATACACACGTAGATGGATGCCGTCACGGCCTGAGATTAGAAACCGTAAAGAGAGACATTTAGACTGCACTGCCTTGAACATAGGGCTAGTTAGTGTAGCTGAAGGATATCCACTATGTAGGTTGGTGAGAAATGCCAGTCCACCTTAAATAATACAAAACAAGCGCTACAATAAACATCGTGTCTTTACTCACTCAAAGTAATGCAAACTTTCATGAATAATTTGCATTTGTGTTACCCTTGCTGCATTGCTTCGTAAGCCGTCATAGTGACTTATAATCAAAATTGGATAGACATACATATTTTGTGTTGGCAGGACTAGGTGTAATGGTCTACTTATGTATGTGTGTAAACTGTACGTGCATATGGCTATCACTGTGTGTGTGTGTGTGTGTGTGTGTGTGTGTGTGTGTGTGTGTGTGTGTGCCAGGTGACCTGCGTGTATGGGAATGCGTGTGCACACGTGCATGTGTTGAAGTGCATGTATGTGTGTCTGTTCACGTACATTCACAAATGCCTAGTAATAAATCTTACTCAGTACAACACTCCATCACTGAACGCTCTACTAAATTACCTGCAGATGGCGAGCCACATCTGGGCACATCATTTCGTTCGTCATCACATTGACCTAATTCACCCAGTAAATACCAAAAAAATGTCATGTACAATAAACACAACACATTCACCTATTTTCAGCATTTTTGAAGTTTGCCAACCACACGTATTATTGTCAAACGAGCATGGAGAAAAACGAACAGCAGCTAACAAAATACACATACACACTGTGTATCAGCTAAATCCTTAATTTGCACAATTATCTTACGTGGCAAAACAACAATTGTAAGTTTCCATGACGTTTCACCTCCAAGAGCAGCTGAATACCTCACGTGTACGATCTTTGTTGAACTGAAAACAACTTCTTTCCAAAAGTATTCTCCATCATCATAATGTCCTGCCCTTGCTTTAAGAAGCTGCGTAGCTTCCTTGCCCTTACCGTCATAAACTGTTAGTTTCATGCCCTTCATTAGATGATTATTGCTCATTATAATCTTCAGATATTGATGTGGGAGAGTCTTTATGGTCCATTTACATCTGGCTGGTGCTTTACCAATGGGTGCCTCAATGGTGGTCTGACCTGATGGTAGAAACAGAGAACGACCACAGTGCCCTGACATACAAACCATTAATAAGACACTCAGATATGTTTAAAAGCACGTGTGTTTATATATACTAAGGTGCTTTGCAACAGGTTATATGCAATAACACAGAAAAGAATGTGAATTATGTCTCGTACGTTTGCACATTCCTGGACACAAGTATCGAACTTTGTAGTTTTGACAGCGTCGAGATGATTGATAGTACGAGTCGCAATCCAGGCCCCTTTCTTTAGAGCATGAAACTTCTCTATCTGTGGTATCCGTATACGACACACCTGCAAAACAGTTCTAGCTCAACAGCCATGACAAACAAAAGAAAGAAAGATAAGCAGGCAAGCAAACAAGTAGACAGACAAGCAAATTCACCCATACTGCACATAGGAACGAATAAATAAGCACATACCAAACAGAAGAAACTGGGACAAGCAATCAATAACATCCTAATTAATTTCTTACCATTTTGTGTGACACACTGAATGTCCAGAGGATTGTCACACAAGCTGTAACCATCTCCTAAGTGATTATACAGTAACTCTCTCTCATCCCAATCCCTATAATTTGGAACGTTCCTGTCATAATAAGGTGTCCAACAAGCCTCTGAAATTCAATACATTCTTGAATTAAAATCAATCACACTGCATGACTGTATTTTACATTCATGAAAGAAACTTGAAGAAATAATCGAGTCATGCTGCTCTATCTAGACCATCTACAAACGCACTTTCTGTCGTGTTCTTGCTTTCTGTCTCATTCCTGCTTTCTGTCTCAGCTCTAGAAGCAACAGAAATATGCAACACTAAACGTGTGCAAATTTGCAGACAATTTACCCCATGGACGACGAGCAGAGAACACTTGCCAACAAGACTAGAAGCAACAGCATCTCACTCGATCCTCACACCACAGTCCTCACCAATGCAAGTTCAGATACAGAACTAAATGAGACAACGTAGGTATGAGCTTTATAAAGCACTAGGAAACAATGGCTAGTGTGTTCTGTTGCAAAGAGTGATAAATTTCGCTGTCGGTTTGCACTCACACCCGGCAACCTTTGTTGTAGGCGAGTACACGCGAAGGAAATGAGGTAGACTACGTTCACTCACTAAACAAGTGCGTGGTACGTTAAAGAAGCCGCCGACAGTATTTAATTTGTTAAATGTCGGATTCTAAAAATTTGTGTGGGGGAAGTCCCGTGAGCGCCACAGAGCTGTGTGACGCATGCGCTGTCGAACGGACGTGGGCGCCATCTCACCGGATTTCCTTAGATTGCATCCAAAAATAAATCTCCTTCGTTTCGTTTCACGGAAAACCTGCTTGATCATTCGGCGTGCTATCTAAAAATCCAACGTTGCACCCGGATGCACACCCCGCCTACGCTGGACTTTAGTCTGGCTAGGAATGAGGCAGGAAACAGTTGGCCTAAAATAGTACTCGCACTGGAGTCGTCTCACGTTTGAAGTTGCCGTCACACATCAATATAGATCGGACTTTGGCGCATTCTCACCAAACTTTCACATGTCTTCAACATCGATCCCGTGTAGATATGCTTCATTCTAGTTGTGAAGGCCACTCTAATACAGTCTGACATAATAGAATTGTCTTCAGGAGTCTTGTCACTGTAAATTGAGTATCAAGCGACACAGATTGTGAGTAGAAGTAAATTTAGACATTTTTTGAGTTCTCCAAAGTCCAAATTCTACAAACGATGAATATATATATATATATATATATATATATATATATATATATATATATATATATATCTTGCAGTAGCTATACTCTCATATTTATATACTCGAGTTCATTCAATCTCAAAGTTGAGCAAATCTATAAAGTGGCTGTGTCACTTTGCAACCCTTCTCTCACACGAGATCTTTCAAGGAAATCAACTTACATGTGGATCGACTGTCCATATGCTGTCTGACAGATAAGGACTATGAGACACGTGCTCGACCAAAAAATCTATTCCATTGTTGCTGCCAGTGGTAACTAGAAACTTCTGACTGTTTCAATTTAAAGTCAGCAAAGATTTGGGTTTGTGCATAGATTCAGTCATGTAAGATTGGTTCGAGACTCGTGAGTTGCGGTCGCACAAACATCACACATTATGGTCGACTAGTTTAGATACGTGGTGTCAAAGTATGTATATGCAACAACACCCTGTTTTCACTGGCTGATAAACATCAAGGCACATGTGTACAATATGCTTAGATAACAACACCTTGCGTTCACACACACACACACACACACACACACACACACACACACACACACACCTTGAGCCTTGAGTTCCGCCCTACCCACAATGGGTTTGGCACTGTGGAAGGAGCGTCAAGAAGAACGATCAAGTGCTAGCTACACACACACACACACACACACACACACACACACACACACACACACACACACACACACACACACAATATGGAAGCCTATGTGGACGTGGATGTGGGAAGCCTGTCCAACATGAAAGTATGGCGGTGGGTCAGTCTGGTAGCACAATAAAATTATCAACACATAAAGCAGTTGCTTGCATAAATTCAAATACATCATGAGAAGCCTCAGCCCTGATACTCAAATTGAAACTGAATTAACATATCTGAGTACTATTGTAGCACAACTCAGGGTCTAGCCATGACTTTGATACAGTTATACATGGTTCACCCCCTTAGTAAGAGCACAGTGACACGTGCAGCAAAAAAACTTTGCAGCAGCAAGAAGGGAGGAAAGAAAGAAAGCAAAATATAATGGACAACATCCTCCTGGAACCTCCACACATCCGACGATTACTCCACTTTCAATCAACATTCTCCAGTGCTGCGAATTCCATGACATTATATGAACAAGTTGTCACGTATACTACCAGACAAGTTTGATAAGAACGTTCAAGACAGAGACATTGAGAGTAGCATTCACTAGATTGAAATTACACGTTTTGAACTGTAAAATTAAATGTTATCTAGATTGTGTTTTAATAAAGTTAAATGACAGACAAACATACATACATACAGGCAAACCCTATTGAACTCACTTTTAAAGTTTGCCATTAACTACTTTACTTGTAATAGTGATCATGTTTGAAATATACTACCATTGACAGACAGACAGACAAACAGACAGACAAACAAACAGACAGACAGACAGACAGACAGACAGACAGACAGACAGATATATATGTGAAAGACAGACAGACAGACAGACAGACAGGCAGACAAACAACCAGACAAGAGCACAATCCCAATTATCATTCCTGCTAGATGCTACAACGTACATATACCTGGCCGGAAGTGGACCGGTACCGGTAAAGCCGTAGGATATACCTTACACATTACTTCTAGCTGTCTATAAATAGCTCCCTACACTTGCTTCTGTTCTTAGTAGCTTTGATGACCTCTAAACACTCAAGCGCATACTTGCAACTTCGCTGCTACCACCGTCAACAAACGATTGCTGTGGGCACCTCGCGTGTCCCGACCGTTTGATTAAGGAGAACGCTGGCACAAACGCTTCAATTCTGGTAGAATTCATCACAAGCCATAAGCTGTCGTTCAAACAATCAACTCGATGTCTACTTGGCAAATAGTAGAATTAAAACTAATAACAGAAAGCAATCATACTGCGCATGCTCTTTGAGCTTCGAGCGGGAAAGGCACTGCAAAACCTTCTACGCATGCTCTCTAGACTCCGGGCGGGGAATTTGACTGTAGTGCTATTGGTAGACAATGACAGAAATTGCTACAAGTCAGCGACCGTTTCAGTCAAGTTCTTTACACTGCAGAGAGCGCGACCGTCGGAATTCTTTCAATTTCTTCTACCGTCGACGGCATCAAACGAAGGCAAGAACTTCATTGCTCTGTAGAATGACGATTCTAACTAGATACCAGTAGCTGATTCTTTATAAATTTGAGTGTAAAGCAATGACAAGACGTATTGACTGCTAGCTAAGCGGCTCTCTTGTCTGATGGTTGGCTAAAGCTTGGAAATCGAGAGTATCTTTCTAGAATAGCAAGCCTAGCGCCGGCGTAGCCCAACGACCCACCATGCACCAGTTGTACGACTAACAACGCACGCTAGGGTTAGACTGTCATCGATATATCGCTGGTATTTCTTTAGCATCGCACTGTGCAACGACACCTCAGTTTCTCTGTTCACTCTCACTTATTGCTACGGTACGGTAACGCACGTGACGATAGGACGCCTCAGCGCATGCGTTCATTGTCACGAGTTTGGTCTTACTACTAGTCTCATGCGAGATTAAGTCTGCATAGTGCTCAATTCTAACTGGTTCTACTCAGCCAGACGCGCCGGGTGATATACAGTACCGCCTGGTTCATGTGATAATAAGCACTAAATGTATGCGATTGAATACCAAGTTGACAGGCTGGTTTCAATCCTGGGTGGAGAAAGCATTAGCTAGCTTTCAAACGATGCCACACAGATGCATTGTTTTACAATAGACGAATTACTAAAATCTGATGAGAAAGCTCTGAGCAAAGAACAATCGAACCATTTGATTTCATAGTCTTACTACTGTACTACAGTATAAAGGTGCTCACTACAATTGCCATGAGGTAGATGAGTGAGAGCTTAGCTCTCTTGTTGAAATCATCAAATATCGTGATAAGTCTCTTCAATGTCACTGTCACTTGGTTTCAAACATAATAGATAAGAAACCAACAATACAAGGAAAGTCAATCATTGTGAGTATTGGATCAATATTTGTAGGAAGCATGTCTGAAACCGACAACAAATCAGCCAGTGATGAACCATCGGCTTGTGCTCCACAAGAAAAGTCTGCAAATGGACTGGAAACATCTACTTCTCTTCCTGCTTCCACATTAGTCTTTCCAGCGAATCCGGCCATGAGTATGCAACCTTTTCGTGCTGTACTTGTGAACATCACTGGATCGGATGGCACCGTAAGGCAAGCCATTCAACTAAAAGAAGTAACAGCAGCAAATGGTTCGAGCACGAATGCACAATTTGCCACCAACAGTCAGACAAGCGAGTTTCAACCTTCAACTGTGGATGATAACGTACTGTCATCGCCCTCGTCATCTTCATCACAAGTTGAGGTTGATGCTTAGCAGCTCAGTAGACTATAATTTATGGACGCGATCATGTCATTGTATTTCAGGTCAGTGCTGAAAGCAACAGGAGCAAGGACGTTGTCAGTGAACCTTGCACTGAGGTTTTATCAGACTGTGATCCGCCGGCAGCAAAGTGCATCAAGCTGGAGCGACAAACACTACCGTCCTCTTACACGGCCAAAACAGAACGAGCAAAGCAGTACAATGTAAGCAACGTTAATCACAGACTTACAGATAGAAAGTCTATAGTAATGACACACACACACACACACACACACACACACACACACACACACACACACACACACACACCACACACACACCAGTTCAGTGTGGCTTCGGATTTCTCACTTACACTTGTTTGTTGTTCATATGCTGACAGCAAATTCAAACACTTTACATCTAGTCACGCACTCGGGCAATCACTGAACGAACTAATTTGTAATAGATGTGAAGATTCTTGTGTATCGAATCAATAGGCATTATTCTATCATGAACTAGACATGTGTTGATGTGTGTTTAGATGTTTATTCGTCAGTTGGTTGATGCCAAACTAGACAAGAAAATACCTATTTCGTTGCAGCCGAGGGATCAGATTCAAGAGATCATTGATATAGCTAGTAGTGAGTTCCCAGACTTCACTGACTGCACAAGAAAGAGAATCCGCACATACCTGAAGGCATGCCGAAACAGCAAACCGAAGAGTGAATCATCGCAGGTGAGTGAGTCTTACTGAAACGAACACTCACTTCAGTCTCACTCTTACAAGTATTGTATTGGAGGGATGCATCTCTCAATACACTAGACTATTGTATTGGAGGGATACATCTCACAGTAAACTAGACTATTGTATTGGAGGGATGCATCTCACAATACACTAGACTATTGCATTGGAGGGATGCAGCTCACCGTACACTAGAATATTGCATTGGAGGGATGCAGCTCACCGTAGACTGCAAAAAGACTATTGTATTGGAGGATGCATCTCACAATACATTAGATTATGGTATTGGAGGGATGCATCTCACAATTCACTAGACTATTGTATTGGAGGGATGCATCTTACAATACACTAGACTATTGTATTGGAGGGATGCATCTCAATACACTAGCCTATTGTATTGGAGGGATGCATCTCACAATTCACTAGGCTATTGTATTGGAGGGATGCATCTTACAATACATTAGACGATTGTATTCCATGGATGCATGCATGTGCCATGTTTTATTGACAATGATAGCTAATATTTTAATTAATCAAACTAACGGTGGCAAGAGGGAAGGATGCGCTGTCATCTGCTGCTGCCACTGCTGATATTCGCGTACTATCTCAATACTAACTGTTTGTGTATCAACACATAGTTGTTCAATACGTCAACTGCCTTGTGTGATCAACGAGTACCAGGAACAGCCTCTTCCAACTTACTGGCCTCACCGTCTGTTTCACTGTGTGTTGCTAATACTACTGGAGCATCTATCACGTTCACAGAAGACAACTACGCATCTATCAGACAACTAATTCAAGGATACAAACAGTCAGCAACGTTTCTCGCCAAAGCGGCGGCAGAGCTAGAACAACTGCTTCCACCGTCGTCTTTGAGTCCGCTGTTGTAACACTTGATAATATCTTGCCATATTACGTGACACAAACAGAGAATCTAAATTTGGTTTGAATTGTAAGGTAATAGAAATGAGATGTAAGGATGCGAATGGAGAGGTAGTCGAGTGTGTGAGAGTGTGTATCACGGCCTTGATTCCATCCAATTGCTTGTCAACCACCTTACAGCACCAACTATCTACTTGAGAAACTCTTGCTTGAAAAACTAATCAGATGGCTAAAAATCTTAAGCGATCAAACATTTTCGGCACCAAAAATTGTAAAAATGAAAAGGCAGCAGACATATGTCTATCTACTACATCACTTAGACGGCAGATCACTAAGTGTGATCATAGTTTACTCCAGTGGGTAGATTTGTACCTCTCGTTGACTGTTAAAATATATCGTATCCGTTCATGAGGTGATCATGTGTCCCCATCAGGAGAATTTGCAAAGTCAGCTGTATGTCCATTTGTGCTAGTAACTTGCTGCACTTGACTACTACTGAGTAGTGGGTATTCGCTACTTGCACTTTTGTTAATTTCTGCTTTAGTTGGTGACACTCGAGCTGTATGTGCATCTGCAATTTCAGCGAGCTCGTTTGCCTCTTTAGTGAGTGGAGTAGCTTTGTCGTTTTCAACTCCCTGAATTTGAAGTGGATCAGTCCCATCGATAGCAGTTGCAGAGTCTCGGTATGTAGGAATAGCCAGTTGTCCATCTGTGCAAGTGGCTTGCTGCACTTGATCTTCACTAAGTACTGGGTATGCACTCTCCATACTGGCATGCGCTTTTGCTTCAATTCCAGCCGTATATGCAGCTGTAATTGCAGCGAGCTCGTTAACTTCTATATTTGGTGGGACAGCCTTGTCTTCTTCAACTGCCTGGACTTGAACTGGATCGGTCACATCAGTGGTGGTTGCAGAATTCCTGCATGTATGATTGGCCTCTTCCGCCTCTGTGCGAGTAGCTTGCCGCACTTGATCTTTAGTAAGCATTGGGTATGGACCTTCTGTACTTGTGTTCGGTTTGGTTTCAACTGGAGCTGTATCTACAGCTGTAATTGCAGCAGCAAGGTCATTGACCTCTTTATTCGGTGGTGCAGCACCGTCATCTTTAACTTCATGGACTTGAACTGGATCAGTCGCACTAGTGGAAGCAGTAGATACTTGCTCAGTCAAATGAGCAAACACTTCGGGATATGGATCGCCAAAAATGGTCATATTTGTCATGCCATGAGACGTAGCTGTTAATGGTCCTTGTGCTCTAGTTTCTGTGAATGGAAGGCCGAGGCCGCCGTGGGAAGAAGAATTTGTGGAAGTTTTATGAGGTAGCAAATGATCTCTGTCGGATGTTGAATTTACAATACTAGGAAAGCGATCTTCATGATCTGTAGACATTTGCTTCACTGGTTGTTTATTAGCTGAGGAACTGACACCTGGGGAAGAGATTGACCAAAAAGAGATTCAATACAGTGTGTGTGTGTGTGTGTGTGTGTGTGTGTGTGTGTGTGTGTGTGTGTGTGTGTGTGTGTGTGTGTCTGTGTCTGTGTCTGTCTGTGTGTGTGTGTGTGTGTGTGTGTGTGTGTGTGTGTGTGTGTGTGTGTGTGTGTGTGTGTGTGTGTGTGCATCTGTGCATCTGTGTTTGTGTGTACGTGCATGCCCACCTTCATAATCACGGCTCGACTGCCTTGCAAGCGGCTTCTTCAATGCGTCAATCACATCACACCGTTGCATTTGCTGTAAGACATCAAACAGTCCGTCTGTAGTGGCAGCATCTCCTTTTTCCTTCATCCACTCTTCTAGAACCTCTAGACAAGGGTTATCTTTCCCAGCAATGGCACTGACTTGACTGTGACCATAATCTAACAGTAAGTCGGCCAAATACCTCCAGTTCTTACCATTTGGCTGATTGAGCATTGGGCAGATGACATCCACATGACGAGGTCGCAGTTGACTACATAATTGTGGAATCTAGAAAGCGATTCAATATTCAATTAACACATAAGAATCCAGTCTTCATAGTTGCATACATCTGGTAGGTTCAAGCGCAAGTCAGTCGAGGAACGATGACGTTGAGATTCTCTTGCATTGGAAGTTTTACCGATGCGATACGAACTATCCATGGAGAGGCTTCTAATCTACAAAAACATCAAATGAAGTACATGTACTGTACAATATCATAATCATCCACTGTTTCAGTTGTGAGATGAAACGAAACTCTGACACAACGTAACGATCACAGAATTCAACATAAACATAAATCAGCCTATTGCATCATTAACAAGCTTGTAAACATAACTGCATGTGTTGAACAGTAAAAACCCGAATGTGCCCAATTGTAAAAGATCTTGCATCCAGCAGTCTTAATAACATTCTTCAAGCATTGGTTTTATGTTAATCCTCAGTCTCCTATACTTTTACTCCATCAACGAGTAATTTGCTATTTCTCTCCTCACATCCGGCCACTGAATGTGCTGTCAGACAGTCACCCCTCTCACCAGCCCAGTCTCTACAGTACAACTTCAAGCATGAAGCCACATAATATCAATGACTTGTTCCCTAGTCTCATAGGTGAATCTGTATATTTTAATTGTAAGCAACAGTGACAGTATGTTGAGATTCCACCCATTTGGCTCTAGCAAAACTATTTATAATTACTACTTCTACAGTCAGCAATTGTCCAACAACTACGCTCACACACACACACACACACACACACACACACACACACACACACACACACACACACACCATTATAATATCACATATGTCAATACCATTGGAGCAGCATATGTTGTTGTGACTTCGCGTAAGCCTCTAATCTCATCAACTGAAACATAGTCATATGCGTCAGTATCCCTCAGCACCATTCGCAAAAAAACGTTTTTTCCGTTCGTCTTCGAGCATAGCTCTTGATACCATTCACGACTGAGAAGCCTCCCATAATCCTCCTCCTTCACTGTTGTGTGATAAAGTTTTCCATTGCACTGATATTTCAAAGAAACAGTTGCAGGAGTCGTCACTCCAGCTTGTAGATAGAAATCACCGTCAGATAATATCTGAAGAGGCTCCGAAAGCAAAACAACCAACTTCCGGTTGTACTGCAAGGGAACTCCCCTCAACTACCACATGATCACATGATTCGAACTTCACAAACTCCCAAACACGTTACAGTATTACCTTTAGTTTCTTCAACAGGTGTACTGTAGGTAGGAAATACGTATCCATAAAATGGTCCTTGTAGCGTAGGAATATCTCGTAAAGTCTGTCGATTTGATAGGCGGGCACACTGAACTCGTACACTTCGGTGAGATAACTACGTGTTGTCACCTTCAGTTCAGCGAACGTCACCTGCAGGAAGTGAAGATTAGTAACGGCACACGGCACACGTATGTCATCTACACATTTGTGATGACGTATCGACACACTTCTTCCACAACATGCAAGACAGGGTTATTGTCAAGGTCTGTAAGTGTTAACTACCAGCAAACACTCAAACTGCATACCATGTCGACGGGAAAGCTTTCCATGAGAGTAATGAGAAGACAGCCGTTACATAGTGTGCTATCGCTCGGACTCCCAACGTTCAGTATGCGCAAACAATACAAACCGGTTTCTTTCAGTAGTTTTAACAGCATAGCCTACTACACTGTTAGCGACAACAAGTACTAGCAACTGAAACTCAGCTGTCATCAAAACGGAATGTACGAAAAAAGACGTTAGAGATTGCCATCCTTCTAGAAATACCGCTGCTTTCTTCTCTCCTCCCATCACGTGCAAAAAGCAGGATATACGGGGTACACTAAGAATGTAATTTTAATATTTAATATTAATTAATATATTTAATTAATATTTAATTACACTTAATTATTATTATGTAATTACTATATTGATCATTAAGTTAGTTACTATTTTTACACTCAAAATTACAATACACACTCCATGCCCCCAAAGCATACCCAATCATCCCACAACAATCTATATTCAATTAATTTTAATATTAACTATTACTATAGAATATTAACTATTGCTAATATAATTTAAGTTTGTTTAATTTAACATGTAGAGTTCTAGCTTATTGTTTTGTCATTTTCAGTTGCTCAAGGTTTTATTCATACAAGGTGTTTCATGTCTCTCCTCTGGCAGACAATGCAGACAGCAGAAAATTTTAAAAAACTTGAAGGACTCAAAAAACTTGATGAAAAGTCATGCTAACATACACCTCACTACATCACGTTTGAGCTGATTAATGCGTTGAGTGATGTGTCAATAAGCTCTCCCACCAACAGAGGACTGCACTGTCACAAAACTGTTGTCCACACTGTAGCTCTTACATGCCACTTAGACTAACTTTCACAGCAAACAAATTTCTACACATTCAATGCACTTAGAATCAGCCGGCTGGACACCAAACATGAAGACAAAGTCAAAACCGTAGACTAACATGAAAAACAGAGCAAAGTGTGTTGAACACATTTTTACATCCAGAAATAACACTGCTGTACAAATGTACAATTTACATGTGCACATCTAGCCTACACAATACATACCGACTTCAACCTCATTCGTCACCAGCTCTACGCAGTATCTGAATTTGATTCATATTTCAATTCAGCATCCTGTCGAACAAACAATTACAATTTACAGTCGGTCCAGTCTCATCTTCCAACGTACACTCGATCTATTTCTGGCCAATTTTTTCATTTCCTCTTTCAACTTGTCAAGCAATTTTTGATTTAGTTGAGTTGTCTCTGTTTTCGCAAGATGTTTAACTTCTTCGTCGTGTCGACTGATCTGATTCTGCATGTGTAAGTATGATAGGCCACTTTCAAATGTACGTAGACTCTGCAATTATGTCTAAACCAACATACCATTTCGTTGTCTTTACTATATAGTTTGAGAAGATCCTCCCAGCTGGATAACAGAGGATGAAATAGCTAGTGAAAAAGATAAAAATTAGTTACATAATCAAATATTGCAAGATTATAAGCAGAGAACAAACTTGATGCAAAGTTTGTACAGACTGACAGACAGACAGACAGACAGACAGACAGACAGACAGACAGACAGACAGACAGACAGACACACACACACACACACACACACACACACACACACACACACACACACACACACACACACACACACACACACACACACCCTTAATATATCTTGTGCAGCAACATTCTTTGCCATTTGCTTGTTTGATGACATTCCCTATAAAACCAGTCAAATATACACCAAGTCATTATCCACTCACAATTATTCATCGGCAGAACCTCGACCCTGTGCTGACCGCACACCATTTCATATTTTACGCCACCCTTACACTCGGTCACATTAAACTCAATTTTCATGTCCATAATAAGTTTGTGTCTACGCAAAGAGAGCGCAATCAATGAACAAATACGACTATGATCACATACCTTATTACCGACGAACGAACTCGCACAGCAACATGTAAGAAGTATCCACACCAGCAGCACTGCTCATTTCAACAACGCGGACATCATCGACTTTCAACCCCTTGCACTCCTGTATATCACAAAAATAGAATGACTTGCTATTAAAACCAAGAGATGCAATATTCTTAATGTCAAAAATTTAAATAATAAGATTGCAATATGTTCACACACACAAATTTACACACACACACACACACACACACACACACACACACACACACACACACACACACACACATGTACACACACACACACACACACACACACACACACACACACACACACACACACACACACACACACACACACAACGTAACAACCCCAATTAAACAACTTGTAATGATTATAAATAAACAAATAATGTAAATAATATTTATTATGCCCCATGCACTACAATAACTTAGTGCAGCTGTAGAAAGTCACATTGACCTTTATCTTATCCACCTGATTGTAGTTTGACTTGAACTCAGGCATGAGGACTGAAAGAGCTTCCTCCGCTGCACAATTTCAACAAAAGTAAGAACAACAGCTTGCACACAAACTTGACATCGACAAGTATCAACCTGCCCTCTTCTTTGCTTCCGTCTTTCTTCTTCCTGCTCCTTGTCCATATCTCTTCCTCTCTTCACTGGCACCAACAAAGACCTCCGCTACGAATGATCCTTCACCTGCATCACACAACACAAACAAGCTGAAGACGGTACGAGAAAAACTAAGTCTAACTGCGAAACCAAAAACAACTTAACTGGTGTCATGATGTTGAGACAACAAAAGCAACAAGCAAATAATTGGTTTCCTTGCTTGGTCATCACAAACTGTCCTCAATCAATGAGAAGCCTCGACAGTCTGAGTATACCATAGACTGAGATCGTAAATTAGCACTTCACAGTTTGTAATCCTAACAAACTAGACAGACATTCCCCACACTTACCAACACTCTCACTACGCAATCAAAACATAACAACTACTAAAATGGAAATCCAATCAAAGTGTTCTGTGTGGGCAAATGTAATGAGTTCGGTGGACGAAGTGCATCTAACTATGTACAAATGCTAATGACGGTCTGCACATGTACTGTACCTTCCTTGAAAGTCCATTCGCAAGCAGACTTCAAAACTCTCTCACAGTAGTCGTGCAAAATCGCTTGGGGTGGTCGTCCTGCAGTCTTAACTATTGCTATAGGGACACACAAAGTAGTGGCAGCTTACATTAGCAACAAGGGGATCTTAGATTACGAAGCTTAGTGATCTTTTCTGTCACAGTTGATTCTCGACTTTCATGTGTTAGTGATACGTCTGCTGCATCTCGCTTACTCACCGCTGGCTTTATACATTCCTCCAAACGTCTCCTGTTCATACATCGATGAAACACCAAATTTCCAACCAACTGAAATCAATCTGACTTGCGAGAAATTTCTCTAACATCAAATTGCCACAATTTTCTTAAATACTCTCTAAGCTCCTCGTTTTCTAACCCAAACAATTATCAACACAACATATACATCAATGACTTGATTATGTATATACCTAGTGTTGTACTTTTTCCTGTTGAACAACTTTCATCAGTTTGCTGATCACTTCGTTTCAGCATTTGCTTCCGTTCCAGACAGGGTATGGCAGACAGTGGAATCAGACAGCTCTAGAGTATGCACAAAGTTGTAAGCATCCCTTCCTTCCAACTAAACTCAGTACTTCATGTGGACAATAGTCGAGTAATAATGTGTGCATTATGAGCATTAACATGTAAGCAAACAGTAGAGTATCACTATACACTATAAAGCCGTTGTGTATATGTTGACCCCACATGAAATCTCACAACGACGTGACCCAGTGCAACTTCAAATTTTTTTGACATATATGATCCCCATGCTCATACCATGAAAGATGGTCAATTTCCTGCTGATTGAAACAACCTGTTTCATGCCTGGGTTTTGCTCTAACGGCGGATCTACTAGCAGACAGCAGTGAGTACATGATACATCTGTTGTTATTACAATGACAATCAATATACCATAACTGAACTAATGACTCAGCGTATGTGATAAATCAACTGAAGTGGAGGATGTAGAATATGAACAATCAGATGGTTGGACTCAATGTGTGCTTTGTTGTGGGGTGTAGCCAGGTTGAGTGCAAACACTTCTGAGCAAGAATTTTGGGTGCTTCAA
>NC_085099.1:2511841-2536841 GCF_963422355.1 Corticium candelabrum | reverse complement strand
TTGTCACCGCATCTCAAAACAAAGTTCAGTGCCAATACAAAAGAAAGCAACAAAAGTCATTGTTTGTACTGCTACAACAAATACATCGTCTAGACAACAAAGGCTACACAGCAAACTCCTTTACTCTTCCACCGGTTCCATACAATAGCACAAGTAGCGAAACCACATCTCTCCCACTTGGATCTAATAGCCTAGACAAACAGCAAGAGATTGGTGATAGAGAAGCACTTAGAGTGAAGCCGCAGCAAAAATCCTATCTAACGGAAATGTTCGGTTTTACAGACGTTTAGCTCTACTAGCATCTGGTGCAGTCGATTAGTAAGATATCGTCTTTTTCTGAAAGCAATTATTAATTAAAGGTGTACAGGTGTTTTGCATAGACATTTCAACAACTAGTAAGTATGTAATGCTTCACAGGATAATTTGCGCCAACAGTGGCGTTTCCAGCCTTCCATGAATCCAAGGTTACTACCCATGCAGCCTTAGATTCATACACATAGGCATTCGGCTGCTCGCCTGATGCGATATTCCATGCATCTACGCAAGCCATGCGTGCAGTATCAATTTCAAAATTAATGACAAATTAGGACTTAGATCTAGAGATCGCGACACCGCACGGGACACCCACCACGTGCGAAAGTTTTGACCCCAACAGCATATCTAGACAGAGCTCTATCGACGCCACTGTGCTGTGGGCTCGTTCTAGCTGGATAAAGTCGTCCAAAAAAACAAGCACCTACAACAACACTTCTTAATTAGAGACCAAGCTCTAGGTTTACTTGTGAAGAAATGAGATTTTATGAAACAAGTTCCTGCCTGACAGTAGCACATTCGAACAAAAATGAAGAACAAGAGTACATGCAGTTGATCCGATCACATGCACTAGATATGAAATGTGTGTCGCACTAGATGCTAAGTTATGTGTTTGATAGTACATGCATGCTAGATAAGCGCTATGTACGTAATACGATAAAGCTAGAGTGATAAGAAATTGTCATATTAGTTCGTTCGCGCCGTCAGCTCGCTTCTCCGTTTTGAGAACTTCGATGTGTACGTGCATGCGCTATCTACTAGTAGGCAACGCGTACAAGAAATCCATGGACTGTTCTAGCTGTAATAAGTCCCAAATACAATCCCACAATCACGTGTGCATGTGTCTAGGTTAGCATCAAATCTAGAAATTTAAAAAAATTGTTAGCTGGCTGGCTTTCACGCTAATTAAAAAATACGCACTTTACTAGAGTACATACAGTCGTCTAGATACAGATGGACTCGCAAGTAGTAGTACACTCGAGTACAAGACGCGCGCAATAGTAAAATGATAATGACAGACGCAGGTAGGAGTGTGAAACCTAATAGAGCTAGGCATACACAGTACGCCTCTATACATATCACAATTTATAGAAATAATGTAAGTACACTGATGTACCTAGAATTTTGATATGACGTACATTACCACTGCAGTTCCTTGACTGTGCATTTGTCCTTTACGTAATTGGCACCGCCATTGGAACTAGCTCCCGGATGCTAAGCTGGTGCGTTCGCGAATCCGGAATGCGTCGACACATTGCGATATTTATTGAAATTGAATTTGCGGTTTCGTCGACAACGCAAGTACGACCGACATTGTCCAGCTTCTACTTAGCATGTACACGGATGCATGCACTCGTGCAGTCAACATTGTCTATCTAGTTAGTGTCTACTGCAACGCACCACAATCCGGATACTGCACTGCACGATGCTCGAGCTAGGAGTGACGTTATCCGAGTGGGACTCGACACTCTACTCAAATTGCAACCGGACCGAGCTAAACGTCTCAGCAACTCACGCTGGGAACAGATGCCAATAATTGGTGCCAAGTGTCTGATAACTACAGTTTGCATACATCCGATTATACAACAACAACCAAACAATCAACTCCGATTCCATCACCTTGCAATCTCAACCATGCAGCTAACTAAACGGATTTATCTCGAAGCCGCCTGGCGTTGCTCTTTAACCGCTCTTGTATGGAGAGCCGATATGTGCATGTAGTAGTCTAGAGACAAACATTAAATATTGAAAGAAATCCATCTAGTATGCAATAGAGATTACAAAATACGTAAGCTATTCCACAACCGACGCTAGGCAATTCACATATCTAACGACTCTAGGAGGTCATGCATATGATGCGTCGCATAGTCGATGGAAAACATGCAGTAAGGCTACACTCATTCTCTCACCTAGAGAGATCTCCTCTCACTGTCTGCTGTTAATCTAGAATTCCTACTTCTCTGCTCTTGACGCAATCAGTGCGCTTCTTGATCGACTTCTAGTACATACGTTCTGACTGTCTGTGCGGCGATCAGCCATTTCTGCATGCAAATATAATGCAGCACTCAATTCTGTCACGAGACACGCCCAGATTTGCGTCCGAGGTGGCAGCCCGAGGCTCCATCTAATTGCGAGCCCTAGGCGATAACAAAATATAGAAAGTTCACTCGATATGTATCTCTGTATTAGCGGATATAAATTTGCTACATAGAGAGGTAACTACACGGTGTGTACGAGTCTACGACCACCCACTCGCCTTTCTTAGCAATTAGAAAGTAGAACAGAAATATCGACCATCTGTTGCGCTGTCGCTACATTTAGTCGTTGTCTTACGCATAGACGTCATATTATCACCTCCCCGAACTTGCTATTTTGCTAATTTTTCTCTCTAGTTATCTAACAAAAACATGCAAAATTGGTTCGAATTCCACTCTAAAAGTGTTGTTACTGTAAGGTTCTAGCTAGATATTCGGCTGCTGCATGCAACCTCTGCCTGCTAGTTGACCTATTTGATCTATATGTTTACAGACGAAAATAGGAAGAAATCGAGAACATTCCTTGACGAGCCACACGTTGTACCGGTCATTGTGATAGCATCAGACGTACATACGTACATGCGTCGTATGTATAAACTAACACTCGGTCACGCGACGATGTCAGTTGAGGCATTTATTTAGTCAGAGAACAACTAAGCAAATCTAATAAACTCACACAAATATGATCGCATGTATCCATTGTAGAACGCGCTGCAGAGTCGAGAGCATGCCCAACTGTCGCTCGCAATAAGAGCCTCATCATCTCTGCCGTCTCTCTGCACAATGTTTGTCTGTCTATCACTTCTATTCGCTTTGCATTTTCCAGCAGTAGTGAAGCTGGAGGGCAGCAACAGGTCGTCAGCTTTCCCATCATCGGTAGTCTTCATCATTGTCGCCTGTTGTGCGGGTTAATTTCTATTGCCGTCTTCTTCTCTTCAGAACGACGTGCCGCTCGTCTGGAGTTTGTGGTCGACATGGTCGGGGTGGACGGCCTGTTCACGCCATTGCGGAGGCGGTGTGTCAAAGAGGATGAGGGTTTGTTTGCACGACGACTTCGACGACATTTGGAACAAGTAAGCTGCTTGCGTTCCATTTGTGTGCACGTGTCGGGCTGAAGTGATATTACACGCGTGTTTATTGTTATTGTTACAGCAAACCGAGTAATGGGAAGACTGACGTCGACGTTGTGTGTCCTGGAGATGCGAGGAAGTACAAATCGTGCAACACTCAGGTTCAGTGTTGTTAATGATAAGCAAGTATTAGAAGGGATTCCCGTGAATTCCGTCAATAAATATATATAAAGAAAGTTGCTGAAAGAAATTGTTGAAATTGCAACTACATACTAGTTGTGGACGTCACAACTCAAAAGATAAACTCTCATTCTGCCCTGAGTGTCCAGCACTAAATCATGCACAGACAGACAGACAGACAGACAGACAGACAGACAGACAGATAGACAGACAGACAATCAAGGAAAACAAGTACGCCCAGGAACGACTACCCGGTGGATACTCGCCGACTGTCGTGCCTCTTGTATTCGAACATTTTGGCCGTTGGGGGAGGGGGGGGGGAGAAAGCGTCTGAGTACTTGAGGGTCCTCTCTGCTTTGTGGAGGAATGACAATGGACGATCTAACATTGCTGAGTTCAAGACACACTGGAGACGACGATTTTCGATCAAGCTGCAGCAATGCAATGCAAATGTGATCTCTAGGAAGATGGCAGTAATTTCAGCTGAACAAAAATCTTGCAGTGTCCTTGAGAAATATCAATTTGTTTTAAACTAAGTGGTTAAATGTATTCTGATCCCCTATGGGGTCATCTGTTGTAGCCTTAAGTGTTTGTTGTTGATTTTGAGGAACTTTACTTAGAGACTAGCTTTTAAGCTCTTGATAAAAATTTCTTTGGATTTGAAAAATATATGTATTTGACAGACAGACAGACAGACAGACAGACAGACAGACAGACAGACAGCTGTTGGTGTTTAGTGGTTATGTGTGATTGGAACAGTAGACTTGCCTAGTTGTGTTGTAGGTATATTTTCAATGTTGAAAATATACACAGACAGACAGACAGACACACAGACAGACAGAATCACTTTGCTCTGCTTTGCCTCAATTAGAAGATCCTCAGTCAGAAAGCCTTCTACTACGTCATTGCCATGTTCCAAGTTAAATTATTTGGCTAGGTCAGTATCACCATCTTTATCTCAATCTACAGCTGCAATAAATGACAACTTGACTCAAAGAACATTTTGCAAAATATTAGGAGTGCCACCAATAGTCGAGGATAGGTGGAAAAAGGCAACACTTCCTATCAAATTAGGAGGATTTGGAATGACATCGGTCGATGCTATTGCTTCATCTGCGTTTTTAGGAGGATGGATGCATACTCTGTCAAACTTGCCTACTAGGTTCCCTTACTTGACTAGCAATGTATCACTTTTGCTTTCAACAGATAATATCTCGAAGATCTCATTCGATATTCATCAAGCTGTCAAGTCTACTGGTTGTGATTATTGCCAACATCTAAGTGAGTTTGTCAAACAACCCAAGAAATTACAACAAAAACTATCTAGTCAACTACATGAGGCAAATGCAAATTCCTGCCAGGAAACTGTGATTTCACAATCAGATAGAGCTGCAGCTAAATGTAGATCAATAAGCGGTAAGGGAGCTGGGTCATGGCTAGAAGCCATTCCTACTGAAGAGATCCTTGCACTTAAACCCAACAAATTTTGTTTGGCAGCATCTCTGAGGTTGGACATACCTGCACATTTTGTCAACTGGAACATCCAGTGTGAATGTGGCAAGTTGGCAGATGAATATCATCTTCTTACATGCAAACATGGAGGTGGGTCTGTGTGGCAGCATGATGAAATTGTAAATGCGTGGAGCACATCAAGTAAAGATTCATCATGAGAAAGAGCCTCGACATCGTTACTCTGGAAATGAGAATAGACCAGACATAGTTGTGTACGACTCTGGGTGTAGCTATGACCTTGATGTAGCCATGGTTCATCCTTTCAGCCAAGACGCTTTAGAGCAGGCAGCTTTAGAGGAAGGTTTCGCTGCAGCAAGAGGGAGGAAAGGAAGATGATCAGATACGAAAACAGCAACTTGTCGACAATACATCAAGCCTCGATTTCACTCCTCAGGTATTTGAACATTTTGGAACTTGGGGATCAGAAGCTACCAACTATTTAACAAACTAGCCAGAAGATCAAGAGACATTGAAGGCTATACAAATGAAGCTGACTGTAGAGGTTTTTTGGAGGAAAAAATTCTCAATAATATTACAACAATGTAACGCTACAGTCATCCTCCACAAGCTGACTCGTGTCTTCCCTGGAGATTTAGATGAGTGTTTGAAATGTAACATAGAGTTTGTGTTTTAATAAATAAATAACAGACAGACAGACACAAGAAGCAAGACAAGACACATTTAAACTACTGAAAACAGCATTACAGTGTCTTAGTTTTGTATTTCCTTTATAGCCATGCAACAAAGGAGAAGCAGATTTCAGAGAGTTGCAGTGTTCGCTGTTCAATGTGCTTCAATTTCACGGCAAGCACTACGACTGGATCCCCTGCACCAGTCATTATGACTATGCCAGTGCCAAAAGTAAGCCGACCATTCTTATCCACAAAACAGCCACATGTCATTAAAGTCATTTTAAACAATAGAAATCAACCCGTGTGCTCTCAACTGCTATCCTGATGGACATGACCGGTACATCACCTTCAGTGACAGTGTCGTAGATGGAACACCGTGTTTATTAGACAATGGCAAATCCGGAGTCTGTGCCGATGGCACATGTTTGGTACAACAAAACAATCAAATTGTGTTGACAAAAGCAGTAGTTTGATGTATGTCAGGCGACTGGTTGCAACAAGCTGATTGGCTCAACCTTAGAGTACGACAAGTGTGGAGTCTGTGGAGGAAATGGCAACTCTTGCTTCACTACTACCGCAAAATATAAAAACACTATATCAACAAGAGGTTAGACAGCAACATCCACAGTATAATTGGATGCAGCAATGTCTGTTATGTCTTTTCTGCTCAGACTACTACCCCATATTTCTTATTCCAGAAGGAGCAAGAAACATTCAAGTGCTGCAGACGAGACAAACCAAAAGCCATCTGAGTAAGACAAGACACTCACGGCTCACGTTTAGTACGTAATCATGACAAATGTATTTTCTATTCAATAGCTGTGTTTAATCCAATCACATTTGAGGCTTACATCAATGGAAACTGGACGATAGATCCACCGGGTTTGTACAACATAGCAGGGACAATCTTCGATTACAGTAGAGATGTCCCATTACACACTCTGAAGCAATATGGCTTAGAGTCACTCCATGCGCTTGGCCCAACCACGTGTCCATTGATAATCCTAGTAAGGAAACCCTCATACACTACAAAAACCTGATCTCACTAACATCATGCATCTTTTCCAGATCTTAACTAAGAGGCGAGGACATCAATTTCACAGATTCAATATCTCATACACCAGACCAAATGAAGACTATGGAGCCAAAGACCCATCATTACAATCTGTGTATTATCCTCATCAGAGGTACTGGAGGTCACGCACCAATCCTCTACCAACGATGAAACAAGCAAAATTCAAAGAGGTAAAATGTTGCTTATAGATTGTAGTAATAACTTTGCAAACAGTTTCTATTAATGACCATAGTGATTTTTATCAGAACTTTATGGGATTTGATGACGTGAAGTTACCCATCGAATTGCCTATCAACCACTCGATAGCCCTACCTCAATGGGTAAAAGGTCCGGTTAGCAGCTGCTCTAAATCTTGTGGTGGAGGTGAGACTGCACACCAGTATAAACATTTACACATAAGTAACACACCCACACATATGCATGCATTGCATGGACAAACACACACACACACACACACACACACACACACACACACACACACACACACACACACACACACACACTGACACACAAAGACAGACAGACAGACAGACAGACAGACAGACAGACAGACAGACAGACAGACAGACAGACAGACAGACACACACACACACACACACACACACACACACACAAACACACACTGACACAAACAGACAGACAGACAGACAGACAGACAGACAGACAGACACACACACACACACACACACACACACACACACACACACACACACACACACACGAACACACGAAAACACAAATACAATATCACACATTTACTACCATTCTTCACAACCACAAGTCAAAAATAACTTGCACTAACTTTTCAGGTATTAAAACGATCACATTCCAGTGCCGGCAAGGTATCCATCTCTTACACAATTCAGCGTGCAACTCAACTGTTAAACCACACAATCGAACTAAACATTGCAATACAATGGACTGCCCACCAAGGTAACAAAGAATCAAAATCAAAATATCACAAAAGCTAAAATGGTTATCGTTTAGTTGGGAATATGGTTCATGGAGCAGCTGTAGTCGAACTTGTGGCAATGGGGTGAAAACAAGAACAGCTAAATGTCGGCAAACAGCCTCAACTGTTGCCACACAAACCATATCATCTGAATGGTGTCGCCCTCGTGTGCACAAATTGGCATCAAACTGCTGTCTGTGTGCGGGCGATGGCATGCAAAAGCTGCCATCCAAATGCTGCTCACCAAGTCAACCAATCACAAAAGAGAATTGCTACGTGCAAAGGTGTTGGGGAAAATGGAAAGTCAACGAATGGCAGCCAGTAAGACAGTGTGTGTGTGTGTGTGTGTGTGTGTGTGTGTGTGTGTGTGTGTGTGTGTGTGT
The DNA here is from genome assembly GCF_963422355.1 of Corticium candelabrum. NCBI lineage: Eukaryota > Metazoa > Porifera > Homoscleromorpha > Homosclerophorida > Plakinidae > Corticium > Corticium candelabrum. The sequence goes on along the minus strand of NC_085099.1, from coordinate 2,528,689 downwards.
GTGTGTGTGTGTGTGTGTGTGTGTGTGTGTGTGTGTGTGTGTGTGTGTGTGTGTGTGTGTGTGCAAAATACTATATACAGACAGAGTCAATTGTGTTTTAATAGCATTCTGTACGTGTGCAGTGTAGCAATGTATGCGAGAACGCATTTCAGTATCGTGACATCGACTGTCTTTCAAACAAGACAGGACAGCAATTGCCCTCGTCAGATTGCAACCCCGAAACACAACCGGCTAGCAAGCGGCTATGCAAACCGTCACCTGCATGTGTGACATACTGGTATACAGGAGCGTGGGGACCATGTTCGGTGAAATGTGGCAAAGGAGTTCACACCAGAAAGATAAGTTGTTATGGCCAAGTTAATTCATCAGGCAGTATAACCCATCACGCCTTACCCAGCAAAATGTGTGATTCTCGATCAAAATCCAAACTAGCGACAAAAAACTGCACAAAACATGCTTGTAGTCCCGACTGGGTGACCGGCAGTTGGTCGCAGGTAATCACCTCAAATACAGTAGTGGACAAAAGTATTTGCCGGGCAAGGGTTTTCAGGATGTTTGTGTTTTAACCTAGGTGTGTTGATCAGTAGTGACCTGACGAATAATTAGAACCAACATCTGAGAATAGAATGATATGAAATGCTTCAAAATATCCCTCTTCCAGTGATAGGACTCAATACAGTTTTTTGAAACCGGTTCAGAGAATACCATTTATGATTACTATAGTGACTGAAATTGGACATTTTGACCCACAATAGTGCTAATTGGTACAGAATTGAGTCTAAATCAGTTGGTTGTTGCAATTTAAGATTACCGTTACAACCTAGTTAAAAGCCAATTAAGTTTACATTACAATTTATCAAAGCATATTCAATGCAAACAATATTTCAACCTTTGAAAACAAACTAATTTATCAATTTATGCTCATATCAGCACTTACTTCCATTCTGTAGGCCAGAATATGATGAAAAATCAACAAAAACTACCCGGCAAATACTTTTGTCCACTACTGTATATGAAACGTACTATACTAACAGGGTGTGTGTGTGTGGTAACAGTGCTCAAAGACCTGCCACACAGATGATCACGATAATTACCAACAGAGGACAGTCGAGTGTATGACTGACGGTAGATCTTCTCCTGGTGAATGCGATTTAGCATCAAAGCCGTACAAATACAAGCATTGCGCTCAGTCTTCGCCTTGCTCGAGTGAGTACCAGCATTGACTCACTCTCCTTCATCAAATCTGACTCGTTGGTTGTTTCCTGTAGGACGTCTAGATCAATCCTGTGTGGACAGACATCCTGTCTTGTGTTTTCTCATACAGCATCCCAACTACTGGAAATACAAGTTTTGTTCAGCAAAAGAAATTAGACGAAAGTGTTGCAAAACTTGTTTGTTAGGGGAGATGAGAGGGTTAGTGGGTAAGTAGACAGCATAACTGCTACAGCTGTCGTTTTATTGACGACTACATGTTTGCTATTGAAGTCGCATGATGATAAGAGCGCTAAAGTATTATCTGTGTAATACATAGTTTACTGTGCTTTCTAAATTTTGAAATTAGATTTCTGCCTTTGTGGGGCACAGGAAATTGTGACACGTCAACATAATACAAGACAGCTTGTGTCAATTGTGACGTATTTGTGTGGGTTTTGACTGTGTGTGTGTGTGTGTGTGTGTGTGTGTGTGTGTGTGTGTGTGTGTGTGTGTGTGTGTGTGTGTGTGTGTGTGTAGGTTTGACTGTGGTGTGTGTGTGTCACTGTGTGTGTGTGTGTGTGTGTGTGTGTGTGTGTGTGTGTGTGTGTGTGTGTGTGTGTGTGTGTGTGTGTGTGTGTGTGTGTGTGTGTGTGTGTGTGTGTGTGTGTGTGTGTGTGTGTGTGTGTGTGTGTGTGTGTGTGTGTTCTAAACTGTTGTGTCAATACCACAAGCAAATATGTTTTCCATTAATACATAAAAATCACACAATTTGCCTCAAAACTCAAGCATTTAGTTCTTCCTGTCTATCGTCTTCAACTCGTTCAGTACAATTAAGTCTCCGCTTCTCTTTTGCTAACAGAATCGTCGTCTTAAAAATATGACAAAAGAAACTAACTGCTGCAGGCGAATCATCATTTCCAGGGATGGGATACATGATAATCTGCGGGTTACAGTCGGTATCAACAACAGCAATACTCGGGATATTGCACATGGCAACTTCCTTTATTGCCGTCTTATCACACTTTGTGCTGAGAAATACGGCCACGTCAGGTAACCACGCCGAGTCCAACACTTTACTCCTGTTTGTAAGCGAACCGGGAACCCATTTAGATGAGACAAACATCTCACCACATTCTCTCGCAGTTCGTTGAGTGAGAAAGTCGAATTCTGGTCTCGAATGTATGAACAACACGGAGCCTCTTCGATAGACAATATGAGCCAAGACGTTTAGAGAAAGAACGAGGTGCCTCTTCGTTTCATCCAAGTTGATGATGTGGACTCCCAAACGTTCTCCGAGAATGTACGGCTTCATTAACGGATTCCACGTTCCGGTCTTGTGACCCATGTGAACCAAGTTTTCCATCAACTGTTGTTTAGTGAATAGATCTGATACTCCAAAATAGTCGTCGTTGTTCAAGCAATTATTATCGCTTTCAACAGAAATGTTACTTTCCATCGACTGTACGGATGACCAAGTGATAGGACGGATTGGTAACACACCTACATGTATAGACGTTACACTGAGAGAGGTGAGGACACAACCACCCCACTTTGTACACACATGTGCATGTACTTTTTCCAGATCGTTTACATCTGGAAGACGACAGTTATGTCAGGAGACGGACAACACACGCAATGATACTTCAATTCATAGCAGCGTATTACGTCTCAACATGTGACATGCTCACAAGTAAGGCATGTCACTGTCTCAGTCCATGCCAAGCGCAACGAGAGCTACACATGTAGGTCATCATTGGCCATACATACAATGAATAATTACGCAAATCTCTTAGTTAAAAACTAATTAATATAAACTGTGTAGCTAATTAATATAAACTTGGTATATTAAAATTCATTTATTGAACAAACACTAGCGAAAAAGGATTACCGCACGTTACACATTAAAGTTAGTTTTTTAGTTCGCATAAACTCACAAATCAACCAATCAATCAATCAAATTTCTGTGAGAACCACACACTCAACACGTTTTACCCAACCCCATTAAAATCACAAGCGACGTAAACCACAACGACATACAAACACGTTGCTTACTTTGTTCGAAACGTTGAAGCGATTTTAATCGCCTAACAGACCGCACGACAAACATGGTTACTTTCATATCCGGGAACTAAATAATAGACATCCGGGCAGCAAATTATTTATATCCGGGCGTTTAATTGCTGATACCACGGCAACGAAGATGTCTGCGTTTGCAACACGTCGACGAGAACTGATGATGAAAGAGGCGGACAGAACGGGCTACTTCCAGCATCCGACAGCGATTAATATTCTAAAGGAGACCGAGATGCTAACCCTCGACGACGTCCGTCTCGTTCAGTTTCGGTCTCGTCGCTTTCGGTCGGTGGGAGACGTTCCGTTCTGTATCCGTATCACTGTCTGTGACCTTAGCAGCAACTATCTGAAAGAATTCGGCGCTCTCGAGACGTGCTGTCAGCTTATTTATCTCGATCTGCATAGAAACCAAGTAAGCAACGGCCTCGCGTAGCCAGACCCGACAGTCGCGTCATACTTTGAGCGCGGCGGTACGGTCTGGCTACGCGAGACTAAGATTTCAATGCGGTTTTGTCGAATGTTACATCATTGTAATACAATATTGAGTTAATTATTTATTAATTAATTTTTTGATTGGTTGGGATGTATGGCTCGGAGTAACAATTTATTGTTTGATAACTAATTAATTTTTAAATTTAAATACTAAAAATTTATTTAGTGTAATAGTGACCGCAGTGTTCTTCCCAGGATCTTTTGCTTTACCTAAAAGCAATTAAGCTTTTAGGTAAAGTAGATCATCCAGATGCCAAGACTCGAGGATCTCAAGTAATCTTATTAAATTAATTAAGTAAGAAAGCAAGTGGCATCTAATTGTGCGGAACACTTACACTTTTCCACTCACTGCAGCCCCTAACCATGCTTTCGCAGCTGGTGTTCATGTGCAAGTTGGTATATACGTTTACATGTCAGCGAAGTGCACGTGTCATGTCGGCGTCGCAGAGAACTATTGAGTCTTTCTTTACGAGCAATGCTGTCGAAGATAAGAACACCTGCATTGTTGAAAGAAAACGAGTGGCAACTGATGAAGCACAGGATGACTGGAGTAGATCGCCAGTGGCTATATGATTTCCCATGGCTTCTGTAGTGAGGCAGAAAAGGAGACAGTCATTGCTGTGCTGTCTTTGTCGAAAGACACAATCTAGGTCTAAAAGATGTGCACTAGGGAAAGCTATTTGGATTAATATCCCATGTAAAACGATTACTCGCCAAAGTCTACTAGAGCATGAAAGCCGCTCGTGCCATGAATCAGCTGTCTCTAGAGAAGCAACCCGCGCACTGTTGGGCAAGGATGACGAAATTTCTAGAGCTTGATACAGTTGACCCTCATTGATCTGTAAATTATAGTTTTAGCTGCCATTGGGCGTGGCATTTGGTAACGCCCACTTCACGGAGTATTCTGCTCTGCCTTCTAATATTTCTGGGGAGAACACTGTATAATATATTAATATAAATATTACTATAATAAAATTATTAAATGTTTAAATACATAATTAATCAATTAGTAATGATTTAGTTGCATTACTTTAATACAATATTAATTAATTAATTAATTATTTGATTTGTTGGGATTTAAAGTTCTATTTAGTCAATAAATAATTAACTTAATTACTTAAATACTTGTTTTAATATCAATATGTAAACATTTAATTGATTACATAATATTATTTAGATACTATTTTAATAGTAAAAATATATTACATTATATAATGATACATTATACATTAATATTAACGTATTAATCTAATTAAATCATTAAATGTGTACATACGTAATTGAGCAATCAGTAAATGGTCTGCAGTCTTCAACAGAAACAGATGCATCACTCTAGTACAATATTAAATTAATTAATTAATTAATTATATTTTGTATTTGAGTGACGGTGACTGATCTGGTTGAGTACGACATACATTATACATTAATATTAATGTATTAATCTAATTAAATCATTACATGTTTACATATGTAATTGAGCAATCAGTGAATGGTCTGCAGTCTTCAATAGAAACAGACGCATCACTCTAATACAATATTGAATTAATTAATTATTTATTTATACTTTTTATTTGGGCTTTGTGTCATATTTTAGACTTACTCTCCATTAATCAAAAATTGACCGACTCTTGTGTGTCTAGATTGACAGAATTCCAGAACGCGAGTTTTGGCTCAAACTACAAAAGCTTGAGGTGCTGTATCTCCACGGTAACGCGATCAGTGATATCTCCAGTGTGGAGAACATGTCGTCGAGCACCAGTCTTTCCATTCTCACGCTCTATGACTCTCCGGTTGCACTCCTACAAAACTACAGACATCGTGTCGTAAACGGTCTATGGTCACTGAAAGCGTTGGATCACTTCATAATCGCAGACGAAGAGATCATCGAGGAAACAGAATTCGGAGGCAGATTTTCCGCCATGACGAAAAATTTCAAACACGATTTATATCAATACATTCCATTCGGGTGCACACATAAAGAGGGAAATCAAATCGTCAAACTGTTTGTGAGGCGAGTGAGCAGCCTTCATGCATACAACTCGCCGGTCATTACAATACAGAAGTGGATACGGGGCTGCCTGGTGAGGAGACAAACATCATCAGTGAGATGGCAGAGATGCAAGGCGGCAGTCACCATCCAACAGGCATACAGACAATACAAGAATATAAAAATTCCAGTCGGCGAGCCACTCGATTCGAGCGAACTGTCACAACAAACTCCATTTCCTTCGTCACCGACGCCCAACTACGAGCAGTATTACCTCCACAGACCGATATCTGGTAGCTCCACGTGCAGTTACTCTGCTCGGTCGTCAAGGTTAGGATCGAGGCAAAAGAGAAATCGTGTAATTCTGAAACGAATCGAGAAGAACATATCGGAAAAGGCCAAACTGGATGAGATGGAGATGGCAGACATCAGTACGTCGCCTCGTTATTTACTCACAAAGGTGTCTCCGACCATCAAACGGATATCGAAGTCGTTACTACAACCGAGTGATGAGAAGGATGACCTACTGGTAATGGCTGAGAAGAGACTCGCCGCAGCTGAAGGGAAAAGCCAAAGAGCGAAGCCAAAATCGAAAAAGACAACAAGTATGTTGATGGAGTTGGATCGTTGTAGTTCGCCAGTGAAGTGTGAGAATCGAGGAGTCAAGTATGAGGACGACGTTGAACTCGATGTGACCATTCGACTTCCTGTTATACAAACACAGGATCCAATCGAGGACATTATGATGTCGAAACGTCAAGCTGGACGTGAAGGTCGAGTGGCTACGAAAGCGGCAGACAAACTACACTCTAGTATTCCGAAACCAAACATCACAAAATCAGAACAGAGCGCCAATGATCAAATCCTAATTGATCACATCCAGACGATGAGCCTGGCATGTCTCTCCGCCGTTGACAAAGCTTATCACAAGCAAAAGAAAGCACAAGAGAGAGAGACTAAAGTGCAGTGGGTGAGAGAAACACAGCGCGCTCACATCCAAGCGACAGACGAAAACAAGGCAAAACGACGACAGAAACAAATGATAATAGCCAAACAGAAAGCCAAAGAAAAGAAACAGTTAGTGAGGATACGACGAGAGCTCGACGATGAAAACCAACGAATACAAGAAGATGCGAAAACCAAGAGATCCAACGAGCATCGTCACGAGGAAGACGAAAAACAGGAGAGAGCATTTATTCAAGACTTCCAGCAGCAGCAGCTATCAGTCGGTCAAGCTCTCGTAAAGCACGACCTACACACCATTCGAGACCAGCACGCCAAAGTGGCACAAACACGCACGCACAAGAGTCGGCAAGAGAACCGCGAGCAACAAGACACGGTGAAAACATTCATGGAGCATCGACAGCTACAACTAGCCAACAGATCGGCGATCGAGAAGGCACAACTGAGTGCCTACCTACTCAGAGAAGCAAATCAGTCGTTACTAGAGGCGAGACGGCGAGTATCTCGCGAGAGAAGTCGCCGGAAAGCGATTCACAGAGAGGCGGACGCTCTCTTTCCGCTTCCCTACGACGAGTGCGTTCCGAGCGTGAGTAGCAACGTTCTTTACCTCGACTTGCCCAACTCAAAGCAGGGCGAACGATCAATATTGTACATGAACAAATCGAAATACAGAAGAGACAGCTCTCTTGCAGTGTCACTCTAGTTACGAAGAAATGCTTAGAAAATTGGTTTTAACCGAGTACTCTGATGGAATAAAGGTAACGAAGTGTTGTCATGGTAATGACTGTACACAGAGTGTTTGGATTGACGATTCAAACCGTGACTGAAAAATCGCTCGTTCTGCTAGAGACCGATCGCATACGAGCGTCCGTTTGGGTTGTGGAGGGGTCCGGGGACTGGAGCCGACATGCACCATTCGTACCAGACTTTTGTTCTGCTGCAGCGACGCCAGAAGTGGACGGTTATGTGGCTACCGGCTGTGACGTAGACGGGAGTCTAGAGATATGGTGTTAGTGTGACGTGTGGAGGGTTTGTAAATTGGTTACCTTGAATGGGAAGTAGATTGGAAACCAGCTGAACATTCCGGGTGAGTGGTTGGAAGGCACTGTACCTAGGATATCAGATGTCAACACATGCGTGGGCATGGGTGAGCACGTATGACACACACACACACACACACACACACACACACACACACACACACACACACACACACACACACACACACACACACACACACACACACACACACACGAGTATTAGCTTTGATGTATAAAAATATATGAAAATTTGACAGACAGACACAGACAGACAGACACAGACAGACAGACACAGACAGACAGACAGACACAGACGACAGACAGATAGACAGACAGACAGACAGACAGACAGACACACACACACAACACACAGACAGACACACACAGACACACACACACACACACACACACACACACACACAGACACACACACACACACACACACACACACACAGACACACACACACACACACACACACACAGACACACACACACACACACACACACACACACACACACACACACACACAACACAGACAGACAGACAGACAGACAGACAGACAGACACTCATGCCTATCTGCCTAACTTTGTCTTGACTGTGTAGCGTACGTTGGTACTTTGTGGTTGTAAGGAGTGTTCTTTTAATCATTAATCTATGTATTAGTTGTAGTCTTTTGGGTTTTAGCTTGCGGACTCGAGTCTTTTAAACTTAGTGGCTACTATAGTCTATGTATCGGAGTTCATGTTTGAAAATATAATACCTTTGACACACAGACAGACAGACAGACAGACAGACACACACACACACACACACACACACACACACACACACACACACACACACACACACACACCAGATAAACAGAAACTCAAACATTCACACACTTGCACACACACTCAAACCATTGCACGATGCCAACTCACTTATCGTCGCCGAACCATACAAAACGGCATCGAAATAGCCAGCGATTCCATGAACACAAGAATCCTGCCCGACGAGAAACGTGAAAGACCCGTAACGATTATTATCCCTATCTCCTAACACAACAAACTTCCATCAACAATCCAATACAAATGATCGCCTCAGACCCTCTCCTCGTGCTGTACGGGGCACAACAGTGCGAGGAGCGGGTCTGGTAGGAGGCTAAACCGACCCCAGTTTGGATGCGAGAATGTAAAACAACGTTGTGGCTCCGCCAACACGTGGACGTTCCTCAACATGACAACATACGGCGTCTCGTAGTCTGACTCCTTTCCTTTTGCTAACTCGGTGTGAAGCTTCGGTGCACACAGAGGTGCAACGTATGACGCATACTGAGACGGAATACTGATGCCATCATCTAATACACAAAAGCATGGAGTGAGGGTAGTTGTGTTGCACTCGTGGGGTATTGCATGGTTGACCTTTTAGTGCTAGTTGTGCGCCATCGAGACATTCGGGTGACAGTTCGTTGTCGCTGAATGAGCCGAGAAGTTCACTGACTAGGATGTCTGCCTGAGGATTAATGTAAATGTGATGTTGGTGTGATGTGTTTGGTGAGTGTGTCTGACTTTCTCTGGTGCTTTCCAGTCTCTCATGTCGCTTGAAATGATGGTTACTTTGTCCTTCCATTCGTGAAGAGTCATATTTCGTAGACTATAGAGGGACATTGTTAATGAAACGAATAGTGCAAACGGACAGACAAATGGAGAGAAACAAACAAACAGACAGACAGATAAACAAACAAACAAGATGATAAAATGACAGACAGACACACAAACATACAAACAAACACAAACAATACAGACAGACAAAAAGACAATGAAACGACAGACACAGACAAACAAACAAACACAAACAAACAAACCAATAGACAAGCAGATGGACAAACAGACAGGCAAACATAAAACAGAGACAAACAAACAGAGACAAACAAACAGACAAATGGACAAACAAACAGAAAACGAAACAGACAGACAAGCAACAAACAGAAAAAGAAACAGACAGACAAACATCAAAGACAAAGAACAGACAGACAAACAAACACAAACAAATAAACAGGCAGACAGACAAATAAACACAAACAAACAGACAGACAAACATAAAACAAAGACAAACACAAACACAAACAAACAGACAAACACAAACACAAACAAACAGATAAACACAAACAGATGCAAACAGACAGAGACAGACAACAAACAGACAGACAAACACAAACAAACAGACAGACAGACAAAGGGAGGAACTCACAGACACACAACACACACACACACACACACACACACACACACACACACACACGCACCAACAAAACAAACAAAAACAGAACACAACTAACGTGATAATAGCATTCGGATTCTTCTCCACTGCATAAATCTTGATCAACCTCTCCGCTCGTTCCGCAGCAGCAAGTGCCGCTCTCACCAACGGCCCTCGACCTGCTCCCACTACCATCACAACACTCACAACAGTGTCACGCTGATCGTCGCTAACACGATCCACCAAAGCAAAATAAATCGCCTACAGAGATAGGAAATCAACGACGGATGCGAATGAGTGACTATCTCTAGTCCCACTTTCTGATATTGTGTGTATTTGACTGGATCCTTTTCAAACACTTCATAAGTTTGAGACTCTAAGTTATCCATCAGAGGCTGGAGATGCAGCATGTTGGTAGTTAGTTAAATGTTTACGAAATCGAGAGTCGCCCACCTGTAATGGATTCTGGAGGAAGTCTTCGTATCCTTTACCGAAGAGTTCGACTTCGTCTGGAGGTGTCATTGTCTGTACAAACAGAAGCATGTAGGAAGGGAAAATAGGAAGCGTGACTGACATTATCTTTGTAATTCTGTCTGTCTGTGTGTCTGTCTGTCTGTCCACACATGTAATAAATCTGTCTGTCTGTCTGCTTGTGTCCGTCTTCTTGTCCGTCTGTCTGTCTGTTTGTCTGCCTGTCTTTCTGTCTGCTTGTGTCTGTCTGTCTGTCTGTCTATGTGTCTGTCTGTCTGTCTATGTGTCTGTCTGTCTTCCTGTCTGTCTGTCTGTCTGTCTGTCCACACATGTAATAAATCTGTCTGTCTGTCTTTCTGTCTGCTTGTGTCTGTCTTCCTGTCTGTCTGTCTGTCTGTCTGCCTGCCTGTCTTTCTGCCTGCTTGCGTCTGTCTGTCCGTCTGTCTGTCTGTCCGTCTGTCTGTCTGTCTGTCTGCCTATGTCCCTAAAATCCCTGTGTGTCTATGTCTATTTGTCTCATTCATCTGTCAGTCTATCTCCTTGCCCGACTAGCTTAATATCATTACTTCCTCCTGCACCTGATATAAGTGATTAATATACTGATGATACGTCTGTATGCCTTTCTCAGAATGACGACAAAACCCACTCAAAACAGGTTGAATATTAATCTTAATACAAAACATACAAAAGTGAAGAACACCAACCGTGTCACCAACCACTGCACCTTGTAAAGTTGCTGTAGAAACGTTTGATGACATTTCGATAAAACAGGAAATCCTAACACACAAAACACGTGTCCACCACACACGACAGCAAACCTGCTAACGTCTCACCTCGTTTATTCGTAAGAAAAACAGACGTTGGAACAAACACGGCTCTCACCGGTTCTCCACACCATCGATCAAGTTCCGCTTTGTCAGGAAGATCAGCAGTCAGCTCAAGAGCTAGAAACAAGTCGAATACTTGAACGACAAGTTTGTGCTAGAAATGAACCGATGAAGATGAGCATACCCAAACCGATCTGTTTGCTGTTCTCGCACAATGTTCTGAACGTATTCCACCAATGCCACGGCGTCGTGTTGCTGCCTCCTTTCTTGTCGTTTGTTGTGATTTGTTCATGTGGCGTGATGGTTGGTAACCGTATCCACACTTGCATGTTAGAGTGGGGATCCTGGATGAATTCGCTGATGAATCGTGCCAGATTGTGGCATCTGCCATCTCTGAGGTTGACGACGACTGCAGGATGACTCAGGTGGGAGGCGTATCGTATCTCTTCTAGTAGAGCCTGTATGACAAGCAAACGTGCACACACACAGACACAAACACACACACACACACACACACACACACACACACACACACACACACACACACACCACACACACAGACACAGACACAGACACAGACACAGACACACACACACACACACACACACACACACACACACACACACACACAGACACACACACACAGACACACACAGACACACGCACACAGACACAGATACACGCACACAGACACAGACACAGACACAGACACAGACACACAGACACAGACACAGACACACACACACACACACACACACACACACACACACACACACACACACACACACACGGCATACATGTAAATCACGATCACAAAGTGTATGATGTAATGGCTTACGCGTTCAGAGTTCTTCCGTATGTCTGGATCTTCAGAGTCTAACTTTAGCCACGGAGATGTCTTCCCAACAACAATGCTACTCCAGTCTAAATATAAAACTCAAAGTCACCATATATATTTGTGGTAGCTCCTCCCATCATTGACCAACTCGTCTGTGTGTGTGTGTGTGTGTGTGTGTGTGTGTGTGTGTGTGTGTGTGTGTGTGTGTGTGTGTGTGCATGTGCATGTGGTGCAATAGCTCAGCTTGTTAGAGAGTCATCTTATGTAGTGATTACATCCGGGACTGTGCAGAGTTGCAAGTTCAAGTCACAGTGATGGCGAGCTATGGCATAATTTCCTTGAGCAAGAAACTCACACACAATTGCCTCTCTCGACTCAGGAGTATAAATGAGTACCTGGTCATTGACTGGGGTGGCAAAGGACCCGACTGCGACAAAGTCTATCAGCCACTGGGGTTCGGGTGGGACTTTGGGTGCCCACACCACAGTTGGCGTAGCAGTCAATGCTCCTGCAAGTACCTGGCCAGGTTCCAGGAGATTGCTTAGCACGGCTCATAGCTCCTGCGTAGTGCACAGGAACCCAGCCATCTGGCTGGAGGCGTAACCATAACAAACAGCAGCTCCTTATCCATTTGCTATTGACATTTATTTTGTGTGTGTGTGTGTGTGTGTGTGTGTGTGTGTGTGTGTGTGTGTGTGTGTGTGTGTCGTGTGTGTGTGTGTGTGTGTGTGTGTGTGTGTGTGTGTGTATGTGTGTGTGTGTGTGTGTGTGTGTGTGTGTGTGTGTGTGTGTGTGTGTGTGTGTGTGTGTGTGTGTGTGTGTGTGTGTGTGTGTGTGTGTGTGTGTGTGTGTGTGTGTGTGTGTGTGTGTGTGTCAATAGATTTGACTGTGTGTATTGTCTCACACATAATCAGACTAACGATCTCAACCGTAATTAACTTAATCCAACACATTCATCAACACTCTGACTCTCTGTTATTAGTTTCCCATTCATACCTGAGCTTGACAGCAGCATATCTGACCGAGTAAGAGGCTCTGAACGTTGTCCAGATGGGCCTTTCCAATTACGATAAAATCGTGGATGTACAATTGGTGAGACTATAAACTCAAACCTACAATACAAATCAGAATCAATACAGATAGATGCATACATACAGTTGATTTCAATTACTAGATGAACAGTCATGTAGACAAACAGACAAATTACCAATTGCACAAACAGATAAACAGAAAAATAAACAAACAAATACAAATAAATAGACAAAGTAAAGTAAAGAAAAGACAAACAAACCGACGTGCAGATATATGTGCAGATACACAACAAACAGACAAACAAATGAAAAAACAAATAGACAAATGTACAAACAAGTCGAGGAGCAGACAAACAAATAGACATGCAGACAGACAAACACACAAACATACAAACACATAAACAAACAAATAGACTAACAGGTAAACAAATGGACTAATATAGATATAAACACAATAAACAAATACAAACAAATAAATGTACATGCAACCAAGTAGCAGATGAACAAATGAACGTGGAAACAGACAAACAGACAAAAAGACAGACAAACGGACAAACAAACAGACAGACAAACAGATAAACAGACAGACAGACAACCAGATAGACCGACAGACAGACAAACAGACAAACAAACAGACAGACAAACAGATAAACAGACAGTAAGACAAACAGATAGACAGACAGATAAACAAACAGACAAACAGATACACAAACAGACAGATAAAACAGATAAACAGCAAACACATAAACAGACAGACAAACGGACAAACAAACAGACAGACAAACAGACAAACAGACAAACAGACAAAGAAACAGACAGATAAAAAGACAGACAAACAAACAGACAAACAAACAGACAAACAGACGGACAAGCAAACAGACAGACAAACAGACAGATAAAAAACAGACAAACAGACAGATAAAAAATAGACAAACACACACAAACAAACAGATAAACAGATACACAAACAGACAGACAAACAAATGGACAAACAAGCAGACAAACAAACAGACAGACAAACAGAGAGACAAACAGAGAGACAGACAAAAAGACAGACAAACAAACAGACAGACAGACAGACAGACAAACAGACAGACAAACAGACAGACAACAGACAGACAAACAGACAGACAAACAGATGGACAAGCAAACAAACAGACAAACAAACGAACACACAAACAGACAGACAGACAAACAAACAGACAAACAAACAGACAAACAAACAGACAAACAAACAGACAAACAAACAAACAGACAAACAAACAGACAAACAAACAGACAAACAAACAAACAGACAAACAGACAGACACACAAACAGACAGATAAACAAACACAAACAGACAGACAAAAAAACACACAAACAGACAGACAGACAAACAAACAGACAAACAAACAAACAAACAAACAGACAAACAAACAGACACACAAACAGACAGATAAACAAACACACAAACAGACAGACAAACAAACACACAAACAGACAGACAAACAAACACACAAACAGACAGATAAACAGATACACAGAAAACACACAAAAAGACGAAAGACAGACAAACATACAGACAACAGCTAGGCAAACACACGTGCACGTGGTCTCCAACTTCCCGGTTACCAACCAAACGTATCTCCTACCACGACAAGCAAAAGAGACACAAAGAAAGACAACAATCGCACACATCCAATCTCACCCTGCACTGAAAGCGTCACATAGAGCCACAGAAATATCAGGAACAGAGAAGAAATCCCTCCCAGCGGAAACGTTGACACGAGCAGCTTTTCCTGACATGCTGGAAGTCTCGCTATCTAATCAAACTCCTAGAAAAATCGTTGTTGACGAAAGAAATGAAATATTAGTCAAAAATTATACGGGAAGTTGTCCTCGGATTCCCGTTGTACTGGCCGCGCGTACGCTGGGTAACGAACGAGGCGCGTAGTCAAAAGCAAATTATTTGAGTAGAGTTTGTATCAATAAATTGCTTGGAAGTTTACATAAATGTAATTAATTAATCATCAAAGTCTGAGTCTTCTTCCTCCTCATCCTCTGAATCAGAACTCTGTCCAGAAAAAATATCGTCTTCATCCTGGTCTCCCTCTGGAGCAGGTGCGTCTGGTGTTCTGCAAGCAGCAAATGCAGACGCATAAAACAAACGCACACGAACACACACGCACACACACACGCACGCACACGCACACACACACACACACACACACACACACACACACACACAATGCACACATACACACACCAAATGCACACACACACACACACACACACACACACACACACACACACACACACACACACACACACACACACACACACACACACACACACACACACACACACACACAATGCACACATACACACACCAAATGCACACACACACACACACACACACACACACACACACACACACACACACACACACACACACACACACACACACACACACACACACAAATGGACAAATGTTAAGCCCTCCACGTCTTTCAACGTCAACCTTGAGGTCAGTTGCGGAGATAGCTCTCCCTGCCTCTAAGAGACAGGGCCTCCATGCACTACGTGGAGTCTTGGGGCCAGCGCTACAATCCACCTGGAGCTTGGCCACAATCATCCAGGGGCAGACAATGGCGCACTCTGGGACTGGACACCAAGGCCCACATGTACCCGTCTACTGCATGATGTTACTGCCAAGCCATCGGTCATGTCCACCCCAGTCAATGACCAGGTACTCATTTATACTCCTGAGTCAAGAGAAGCAATTGTGTGTGAGTTTCTTGCTTAAGGAAATTATGCCATAGCTCGCCATCACTGTGACTTGAACCTACAACCCGGCAAGGTCCCGGATGTTTTCATTCTCCGAATGCACTCTCTAACCAATTGAGCTACAGCACCACACACACACACACACACACACACACACACACACACACACACACACACACACACACACACACACACACACAAACACACACCAAATGCATAAACACAACAACAACAAGAACAACAACAACATATCCAATGCTGCTAAACAACTTACTCTAATAAGTCAGGATTAAGCCCTTCAGACAGCATCTTTGGTCTCAATGCAGCTATCGGCACTCCCTAGAGCATCAAATACAGCTGACTGACACATAAACATAAAGCACATACTCGTAGCTAAGAGTTCACATCACGTTGTCCCACACACTAATTCACTGTCAAATGTACAAATGCAGTTTTCTTACCTTACGGTTTAAGTCAAAGTATTTCTTGTACCTTGGGTCTTGAGACACTGTTTTCGTGACTACTAAACACACAAGCCACTATCATTTACTAAAACATCAAGTTGTGACAACCGAGCAGTTGCCATCAAACAAACAGCCACAAATAAACAGATTGAAACCCGATAAACAGAGTAGAAAACAGGCGTACACAGACAGATAGACAAACAAACAGACAGACAGACAGACAGATAACAGACAGACAAGCAGACAGACAGACAGACAAACAGACAAACATACAAACAGACAGACAACAGACAGACATACAGATGACAGACAGACAGACACAGACAGACAAACAGACAGACAGACAGACAAACAAACAGACAAACAGATGACAAACAAACAAACATACAGACAACAATCAGACATACAGATGACAGACAGACAGACAGACAGACAGATGACAGACAGACAAACAGACA
>NC_085099.1:2501841-2509341 GCF_963422355.1 Corticium candelabrum | reverse complement strand
GATGCTCCCCTCCCATGTTGCCATACAACTGACGCTGTCCGTACTCATTGTTCCTCCGATAAAAATCGCCGCTTTGATGGTAATCGACAGCTGCATTCACAACCGATTCTGGCAAGTCGGGCATATTGGTTGGAGGTGCAATACGATGGTCTTGATTCACCATGATATCATGTCTAACTTCACTACCACGTTTCAGAGCGACTTGCTTCGCTTGGTGAATTTCTCTTGCAGAAAGTCCTTGGTACCCATAAGAAATCGCCTGTGGGGGCTCGGACATCATTTGTCCATGAGGCCCCACAGCATGCGGCATAATAGGAACACTACCAACTGGTTGAGGATGATGAGATGAGAGGTGAGCAAGTCGATGTGTAGCACCTGGTGGTAAACGTTCACTGAAGTATGTGAAGTCAGAAGGCAGCGGATGAGGCCCGTAGCCTTGTTGATGAGGCATCGGTTGAACCATGGCAGGCGGTGGTTGCATGGTGTGGTAAGGAGGCATGTTTGCCTGTGGCTGCATGAGAGGCTGCTGCCCTCCGGAGACCTGATGATGATGGTGAGCAAAACCTACAGATGGACTGATGTGTGAAGGCATGCCATGACGTGGATGCATTTGATGAGGATACGTCGTCTGCACATAAGCTGCTCGAGACTGATTGCTGCGTTGTAGCTGACGACCAATATTACGTGCAGGTTCATGGTATCCTCTCCCTGAATGCAATGGGTATTCATGTGGTCTAATGGTTATCATTGGTGCCATGTGGTTAACATTACTCATCTCAACCATCTCAACCGGGATACCTGATTGACTCAAACTGACACCTACAGCAGCAGGTGGCGGCGGCGGCGGCAACGGTTTAGACGTTGAAACTATTGGTGAGTTGTCTTTCACAATGGGTTCTGTTACATCTTCTGAATCGGCCAACATTTTCTCAAGTCCAGATTCCAAATGATCATCTGCTTCTTTGTCTGAGTTTGACTTTACTTCGCTTTTGAGGGAGGCAACTTGCTGCTCTTCCTTTTTCTCATTCCATAGGTACTTAGCTTGCTTCACTTTGCTTGTCACTTCATCTTCACTAGACTTCTGTGCGGCTTGACTGCTGAGGATTCCACTTGTTGACACAACAGAGTCGGACAAATACACATCCGGTTGCTGTTTCACCAACTCTTGTGCACTCCTCTCACCCTTTGTCAACGATGGAGAACTCTCCATTACCCTTGAGATGTCTCTACCTTTCTCTCGTTGTTCTGTCTCTGCTATCCTCGGTGTGCTTTGCTGCTCACCTCTTTGTAAACCTTGACTAGCACTGTCTTGCTGTACGGGTGTTGTCTTGGGTCTTGCTATAGGTTGCTGTGGTCTGTTACTTGCAGTCATGCAGCCACTACCCTCTGCGATTGGCTGTAAACCATACCCGCCATGTGAACTTGCAGGTAATCCTGGAATTGCACTAAGAGGAACGTTGAAGCTTACTAAATCTATTCCAGAAAGCAGCGGTGACATGTACTTGCCACTTGATTCACTTGCCTGACTACCTTCTGGCTGATTCTCTCCTGAGACAGACCAGTGAGTTGCTGTCTCAGTCTGCAACTTAGACGCAGACGTTGTGCTTGATCTTGAACCAGGAGCCGCACTAGAGACAGGCTGTGACTTGGCAGCAACATCTGCTTTCTTTCCTTTCCCTCTGCTGTCTGTGCCATCTTGTACACCAGTAAGTGAACTACTGGTAGATGCTGCAGCTGTAGGTGGAGATCCTCTCACTGGCATTCCTTTTGTAAATCTTGGACCGATAATTTTCTGCTTTCCACTTGTTCGTGTTGTAGATGGAAGTTTGCTCAATGCAAGTTTCTGCTCTTCTAGTCTCTGTCTCTCTGCTTCTTGTCGTTTACTTTCTTCCCGTTTCTCTTTCAGTTCAGTGGATCGTGACTTCACTTCAGTAAACCCTTCTTCTGATGACACTGACTGGTGTCTGGTATCTGAATGATCAGGAGCATTGTCTATCACCCACACGCCAGCTGATGTCAGATCCAACGTGGAGATAACGTCGCGTTTCTGAATATCTGACTTTTTCGTCACTACTTCTGCTTTCTGTTCATGAGAGTTTGATTGCTGTTGTTTGTGTTGAGAGGCTCCACTAGCATCTGCAGGCCTCCCTCTGCTTCCATGACCCGCAGTAGACGACTTTGCACTACTCACACGTCCTTCTCCATCTGACACACCTTGTGATGATGTCTTCTGTTTCGATGACCCATAAGGCTGCTGAGGCTGTCTTTGGGGCTTTTCATTGTCCTTCTCCTCTCCTTGTTTTATACCGCTTTCTGTTTTCTTTCCTCTCACACTAGCTGAAACTTTTGCAGTCTGTTCTGTTCCGCGTTTGCTTGGTGCTTTTGTCCACCCATTCTTTGTGACTCCAGGTCTTTGACTCGAAAATTTCTTTGCACTATTTACCTTCACTGTAGGCTGACCTCTACCAATGCGCTTTCTCTCACCATCGTCAGAAACCGTTCTGTCTACTACGCCCCGACCACGTCCTCGGCCTCTTCCAACCGACCAACCACCCAATGGCTTGTCTTTCTGAAATTGAGTTGTTTGACTCCCAGCTATGGCACCCGGTCTGTCCTTTGCCTCTAAAATATCCACCTTTGTCTCTAACCTTTGTGAAACAGCGTCTGATTGTTTGTCTGCTACAGTAACTGCTTTTGCTGTTTCTGTAACCGTTTCATGTACAGATGAATCAAAGAAGGCATCGTCGGCACGTGGGGGACTTCCTCTAGGAGTACTGTACACAGAACTTCGTGAGTCATTATCTACAATCGTCCCACTAGCCACTCCTTCTGCAGGCGTAGTCAACTCACTCAAAGCTCCCACATTGACAGGCTTTGTCACCTTATCTCTCTCCACGTCTTTGTGTTTATCTTCTGCGTTCTGTGATTTCACTGAGGATCTATCCACTGCCTTACCGGTTGCCGTTCCTCTGGCTCCTCTTCTGGCTGCTCCACCGCCTCTTTCTCGCCTCGGTTTCCTTCCATAGTAATAGTAGTTGTCATGACCATAATCGTAATCATCTTGATCACCATATGATGTCTGCCTTGTTGGACGGTAGTCTCCAGGCTGTCTGAATTCTTTACTATCCGACTGTTTGATTGGTCGCCTGTCTGCACCACGTCCTCGTCCTCGACCTTTCACTGCGTTAGTTGACGGATTGCTATGGCTTCTTGCCCTTTCCTTTGACATTTCACTAACCTCTCCTTTGCTGCCATCTTTATCACTTACTGTATCTTCTGTCTTTTGTGGTGGGTCACTTGATGTTTCTTTCTTGTGAGTTTCTAACGTCTTGGCCTCTCTCCTTCCTGACAATTCAGACTGAGTTCTGTCAAGGCCAGTAGCCTCTCTCACAGACCCCTCTCTCCTCCTCTCTGATTCTCTGCTTCCTCGATCTGTAGTATTTCTTCCACTCTCTTTCCTGTCTCTTCCTCTATCTCGTCTTTCATTCTGTCTCCGACTGTTTGGTCTTTGCACACGTGCTTCACTGTCGTGCCCTCTTCTATCGTTAGGTCTAATGTCAGTCCTTTCTCTCGTTCTTTCATTCTGCCACTTATTTGTTGTCTCGCTCTCATAACTGCTACTGTTCTGGTGCCGCCCGGTTGGCTCGCTTTCTTTGGAACTGCTGCCTCTCTGATGTACTCGTTGACCATCTCTCTCAAACTTATCGCCTTTCTTCTCACTATACTCCAACCTTTCATCAATTGGCCTGCCTTTCCATTTTGCTTCCTTTGGTCCGTGTTTTCTTCCCTGCCTATCATCATCTGGCATTCTCCTGTCTTCCCGTTCAAGCTCTCTCCTGTTTGTCCACGTCTGACCATTTCCCTCTCTTCCTTCACTTGCCTTCCTTGATACATTTCGCTTCCCTCGATCATCACTCTCCTTCCTTCTTTCATCTAACTTTCTATCTACTTCTCGTTTCTCTTTCTTATCTTCATTTATCTCTTTGTCTACTTTCGACTGTTCTGTCACTGTAGACCAGTCGTGTCTATCATGCCTCCTCCTTCCATCATGTTCACCTTTCTCTCTCCTGTTTCCCCACTTGCTCTCTCTTCCTACTCTTCCCTGTCTGTCTGTTCTGTCTGGCTTTTGCAGTTGCTCCTGTCTTCCCGATTTCTCCTGCCCATCATGTTCTTTTAGTCTTTCTTGTGGATCATGTCTGTCTGACCTCTGGTCACCGTCTTTCTCACTGCCTTCACTCGTTGATCTGTTTCTGGCCATGATTGTGTAAAGTGGTGGTTGTGGTTGTCTGACTTGTTGCTCTGGCGGATGCCAAAGTCTAGGGTCGGTTTCCCCCATTCGTTTAAATGAAGCTCGTCCTCTTCTTCTTTGATCTGTTGGTTTCGTCACAATTGCCGTTGACTCATCAATATCATCACTGTCAGCTCGTCTTCGCTTGCGTGCATGTTCTACTTTCTCTTCCTTCGCTGCCCCTCCCACTTCCCCACTAACCGAGGCCTCAACTTTCTGTTGAGATGACGGTCTATTCAACACTATAAAAACCCGTTGAGCTGCTGGTTGTTCACCATCACCGCTTTGGTTCCCTCCAGCAGTTGTCTTTGCCGCAGTTCTCTGCCCTAACTCTTGCAATTTCGCAGCTGCCCTTGCTTTCTGCTCTGCCACTCTCATGGCTTCTTCCTCCTCCTTCCTTCTTCTTCGTTCCATCAACTCTCCACTTTGCCTTACATCTTCCCGTGGTCTCTGCCTGACACCATGCTGTACATGAGTTGCATAGTCTGCGGGTCCGGCTGTTTGCATCAACTGCTCTGGACGGTTGTTACCCCATGCAGCCCGTACAACAGGAGGCTGATTGCCCTGATAGCCACTAGCCACACCCTAAAACAACAAGACATCATAACTCCTTGAGATTACGTCTTGTACAGATTATAGGCCAACTATAATCTTTCCCAGTAAAATTGATAAAAAAACACATGTACTAGTGTGTGTATGAACTATAGAAATGTGATAAACGTGCCATAAACCTTGATCACATGTTCACCTACAGTGGAATTCCAGAGGTACAAACACCTCATGATATTACGTACACTGCAGTGTGGAAAATAACGGTAAGGTATAGGACAATGTCCCACCAAATGTGTAGTTTGTCCGACTAAATACTGCACCAGTGTTGGAACGTGTTTGGACAAAACATCCACCCGTACGCATATATGATAGTGTAAACCATGTCTCCTAGCACGTGATGACCTTTCCAATGGTATAACTGTTAATTTCATGAACTTAGGTGCCTCCTAGCATGCTTTATCCAGAGAAAACGTCAGCTGCCTTTAACACCATGTCTCTCTTGAAAGTTGGTTAACAAAAATTACATGCAAAATGGCTGCAGTAGGGGAGGCACTTTTAGACATGTAACACCATACAAGAACGTCCGAACAAGGTTCAGTCTGTCCAAGCTGAAATAATTCCCTATCTACCACACTGCACTGAAATTAAATATTTATCGAGTCTAGTGCATTCTGTTGGTTGGGCCCATGCTATTTTGTTATGAGTAGCACATAACTTTACATTCCTTCACAACACTACCAGTCAACTCAATACAACGCACCATTACCCACATGATTTCCAATCTATCAATCGTGTATTGCAACTGACATGATCGTGCAAATTAGAATTCGTTCACTAACCTGTCGTTGTTTCATTACATTTGCTGGTCCATTTCTCATTCTCGATTCGTCCATCCTACTGCCTTGTTTCTTCTCATTGCTCCTCAGTCTATCTTCGCTCTCCTCGTCTGTCTCGGACACGTCCGAATCCTCAAACTTCAGTTTGGCACCGTAATCCACCTCAGCTTGAGCTCCAGCCCAACCTTCATCTTCGTCGTTGAACTCGAGTCTTTGTATGTCTTCAAAACGAACAGTTGCTGGACGAGCAGAATCGATGTCCTTCATCATACGATAACTAAACACAAAATTATAAATTTAAAAATCGGGGCATAAAAACAACTAAGCGGAGCACAGAAATTACAACAATGAGTTATTGAACTTTCTATAACACTTTGCTTGTGTACAATCAGTTACAAAAGTGTAAGTCTATCCCACATTGTGAATAAAGCAAACGAGTGCCGAACAGTCTTTAGTCAATGTGATCTCATTACATCTCAATACACACTGCTGCTGAACGCAATCATTTTCATGGTCAATCACAAACACCTTTCTCTTCACAAACATTACTCTTACTACAGTAGGATGCCACTTATCCAAACACTTCCATTGTCTGACCCGTTCATAACGCTGAATAGTCCGGATAACAAAAGCCTACTTGACACATCCATATAAGAGGTCTGGGAACCCAAGGCTCAGTGTACATACCTACTTTAGACCTATTATTATAGCACTCCTTACCACACCAAGAGGCAAAAACAACAACCGACTCATTTTAGCTTCATCATCTGCGACTTTTGGGGTTTAGACATTGCCATATCACGGATGAGAACTACATGTGTATGCTGATGCTCACGTGCATTACCGTTTTGTGCGCGAAAGCTAGAGTGAGTCTAAGGCACAAGTCGTCACGTAGACCGACGTGCTCGGTTAATCGGATCATTTACATCCTACTGTACCTCATAGTTGCTACACACACTAGACTAAAAAATTTACTGTGCATGTGTAAATGACACACATTGGCCTCTCTGACAGTAAAGCGTGTGTTTCTATTCGAGTACAAGCGTTGCTATTACTTAATCCGATCCGATACATGCATTACTCTTCGAGCAGCAACACTAATCGAAAATGTGAGTTACAATTTGAAGAACTACGGTATGAGAGCAAATAGTAATGACACTGTACTCACTTGATTATTACCCCACCCCTCAATGGTTGGCCAAAGTCAAAGGTCAAGTATGGGATGGCGTCTTACTCAAAAATTGACACCCTAAAGTTGTTAATTGGCCGAAGTAATTCATATTAACTTAAATAGCATGTTGCTACACTAAAAACTTATTTTCTCTAGTATCTAAGGAACCTTCAACCTTCATGAAAAGAAAGGGGCATGGCTAGCAAGACTACCAACCGGCCTACATGTGTGCACAATATTTTATTTGTTTTCAATTTTAAAATGATTTTATTACATCAAATAAGATGTTTCGATTTAAATATTTAGATTAACTTGACTTACTTTTCATGTTAATATTTAGATTAACTTGACTTACTTTTCATGTTCGGGTGTAAATCGGACTCGATTGTCTCTTCGAGAGTGAAGCATGAATTGTTGTCCGTAAGGTGGCATTCTGTGAGGAGGAAGAGGATGTGCGGGTCGAATGCTGGGGTTCATTGGTTGGTTGCCCACGGCTGAATAAGGAATCGAATGAATGTGGGGATCAGAACGACTCGCTAAACCTTTCACTTTCAGGTCCGACTGCATGCCTAAAATAGCAGAATAAACATAACAAAAGATAGCAAGATGGATGGACAAACAGACATATTAACAAAAAATGGATAGATAGATAA
>NC_085099.1:2494341-2496841 GCF_963422355.1 Corticium candelabrum | reverse complement strand
TGGGTTTTTGCTTGTTTGTCTGTTTGTATGTTTGTCCTTATTTATTTGTTTGTATGTATGTTTGTCCTTATTTGTTTGTGTATCTATTTGTTTGTGTATCTATTTGTTTGTATTTGTGTGTGTGTGTGTGTGGCTATCTGTCTGTATTATGTTCGTGATTTGTATGTTTTTGCTTGTCTGTCTGTTTATATGGTTGTCCTTATTTGTTCGTGTATCTATTTGTTTGTATGTGTGTGTGTGTGTGTGTGTGTGTGTGTGTGTGTGTGTGTGTGTGTTTGTCAATTATTTTTGTTTGTGTGTATGTTTGTCCTTATTGGTTTGTTTGTATGTATGTCTGTTTGTCCTTATTTGTTTATGTGTGTGTCTGTGTGTGTCTGTGTGTGTGTGTGTGTGTCTGTGTGTGTGTGTGTGTGTGTGTGTGTGTGTGTGTGTGTGTGTGTGTGTGTGTGTGTGTGTCTGTGTCTGTGTCTGTGTCTGTGTCTGTGTCTGTGTCTGTGTGTGTGTGTCTATTGTTGTGTGTATACCGATCTGTATGTTTAAAATCTGTCTGCCTATTTGTTTGTCTGTCTGTCTGTCTGTCTGCTTGTCTGTCTGTCCGTCTTACTATCTGTTTGTTTAGTGTTTGTCTGTCTTGCAGCTACAAACCTCCTGTCTTACTGCTATAGCAAAAGGTTGGCATCACGTCGACGTACATCCCTGTGACCATCTTAGACTCTCTTTCCTAACAGCAAAGGAGTTTCCAAGTGAGCCACAAATACATATACCAATATTTGATGATTTACTAAACTTTCATAGGATCAAGTTTGAACGTTGTGGTTCCTATTAGTCTCGAATATCAACTATCGATGGAAAAGTTACTTCGTTGCTCATTTGCTTGTAGTATGAACGTCTGTATATTTTCTTTATAGACTGGACAAGTTGTTGAATGGTATTAAGGTTCCGTCTCACTTGGCAGTTGACGAAGAGCAAGACACAAGCAAGTGAGGGCATATTATGTATGTCTGGGTATGTGCACCCTTCCAACTTAGTAAGCTCCATCAATAGTTGTAATTAATTTTGAAGGTTGTAATTAGTATTAGAGTGACTACGTAATTAGAGCCAAAGCCGACTCATTCCACTGTATTGGTATCCACCTCTTGCCTTTCAGTTCAAATATTGTTCTCCTCTGTGTCCAGATCAGATGAAATCCACTTCCAAATATCTCATTCTCCCGCCTATAGCAGGGCAGTAGCAAGCATTGAAAAATGGTCCGTCAAAATAGATTAAGATACATTGGTTAATATTAATTAATTAAGAACTGATTGATTATCTAGCTATTGGATTACTCCACAGATTAATTACGAAAGCAGCATCAGGCTTAGACTTCACTCGTTTAAGAGTAAGCCCCTTTCTAAACAGGTGGCAAAACACAACGTCACTAGCTTCGTAATGAAATGGCCACTCGTCAAACTATGACGACCGGAAACTACAAGAAGTCTTTTGTTTTCAAATAACCTTGAGGTTCATGAGGTTAGTTCGGAATCCATAGCAATCCCAGATATGTGCTGATGGCGTCCTGGATGTTGGAGGTCAAGCGTCAGTCTCGTCCCCCCTCCCCCCTTGACGTTCCAGGTCAGGCTTCTCTTGTCTTGAAAACGAGGGAATCCGGGAACATCGAGGGTGTAGCGAGTCTAAGATATAAAATATCTAATATATGTAATCAGCTAACCCTATTCCGGAAGGTTATTCTAATCGTCGACTGGCAAAATTCAACTTTGGGGAAATGGTCCGGACTGCTTGCTACAGCCCTGTACAAAAAGAAATCCCAACCTTTCTTTACCAATAATTCATTTTTGCAGAAAGGCGAGTTACGTTCTTACTCGATGAACTTTCTGATACTCTGAAGCATCCTAAACCAAACAGTTGAGAACTTGACAGGCTCCACTAACCTGATCCTCCCCCTCTAAGTTAAACAGCTTTGAAGCTTGTAATTATTTTCAAGGACTCCTAAAGGCATCTTGCTACACCATAAAAGGAAGGCACTGTAAGTAGAACAATTTTCAGTGTACCAGACCTTGTTAGAAAGTCTGGCAGCATGAAGTACTTTCCAGCTTTCAACTAACGTGCTGTGGTTCTTACTCTGGTCGTGTTCAGTAGACATTGCCTATTGCCAGGTTTCTAATCTAGAAATTGAACCTTTCACTGGAAACGGAAAATCCTTGTGTAAGTGGCTGTAATACCTCAATTACTGCCAGAGTTTATCTCTTGTGGCAACCAGGTAATATCCCTTGAATCAATAAACGTTTTCCAAGTTTCTCATAGTGGTTTCAATGTATTGAATGCCACTTGTAATGCTTTCTGGAAAATCTGCTGATGCTGATGGAATTTGAGTGACAGATCTGGCAGCAGACAACTCAAGGATATGGATTGTGGTCGATGAATTCCTGTGTGTGGGTTGCTGTTCAGGAAGGCTATCAGTATGTGGTAGTACCTGAAACCACATGTAAGGACACAGCATGGA
>NC_085099.1:2479341-2489341 GCF_963422355.1 Corticium candelabrum | reverse complement strand
GACATCTACTTTGGTGCAGTGGATTTAGACGAATTAGGTAGTGGACTGCTGTGCTCATCATCAAATTCACTCTTGCAGACTAGCTAGAGCTAGACTTGATCTCTTGCACTAGGATTAGCTTTTGCTTGTTTGACTCTATCAAAGTTGCTGATCTATAATTTCCAAAAATATATTTAAAAATTGTAAAAATCACGTGATGGGTTTGTGACGTCACTGGTCCATTATGCACCGCCCACTTGTAACGTTAGGCTACCTACAGCCATGTTCTAATACAAGCCCAGACCATTTCACAATACAAGTGGCGGGCTTGTATTAGAAAAAATATCGTAGATGTCATATTTAAATCAAGCCTCATAAAAATGTGTCACTCTAGGGTCTAACTTAATTATGCAAACGCAAAACAATTAGCAAACACCAAACACTTAGCATACATTATCCAGCCTTGCACTCACTCGCTCACTCACCCGGGTGTGCTCCAAAACCAAGTCGAAATATTTGCCCCTAGACTCATGATGTACTACAAAACAACACAATCCTCAGCATGTATCGTTACATATACACTACTGATGCAAAACGAAAAATTCTACTTCAACGTCGAGTGATGCCTCTCCTCCGGAAAGTCCCGAGTCTGGGCCAATCACCTTGTCGACGCTGTTTTTGTGTGTAAACGATTCTCCATAGAGCAAAAAGAATTCTTTCAAGTCGAGTTCAGAAAAATGCTGATTCAAAAACTGAGCAACGAAGAACACACCGACATTAATGTGTACACCAGGTATCTCCACTATATTAAGTTCAGTATATACAAACCTGTGCCACACATTGCTTGTTGCTGTCCACGTTGCCCACATTGTCTGAGACATTGTATTGTCGTCTCAGTACACTGGGTGTAACAAAGAGGCCTTTCGGAGATGAAAAATGAGGAGACAATCGTCTGCTTGGAAATCGGTGCGTTCCACCAACTAGAACACAAATAGAAATGATGACTACATGTTGTTTCTACTGTGTCTCAGGATGTTTTGAGTTGGTTGCATGCTAATGTGTTGCTACAACTGGCTGTAG
The DNA here is from genome assembly GCF_963422355.1 of Corticium candelabrum. Lineage (NCBI taxonomy): Eukaryota > Metazoa > Porifera > Homoscleromorpha > Homosclerophorida > Plakinidae > Corticium > Corticium candelabrum. Next base: position 2,488,282 of record NC_085099.1, on the reverse strand, counting down.
GATAGGAGTGACAGCTGGTAATGAGACTGACATGCTTTAGTTCTGAAAGAATTGGAGTTGAAGTCGTGAATGTCAGAGCTCACCGAAGTCAAGAAATGGTGATACATCAGACGTCACAGAGTAGAGCTAGAACATAAACATTAGTGCAGCCAATCACATGCATACTGTACCTCAGTGTACTATATATACAGAAACTTATAATTTATTATTTATTATATTATATTATATCCTATCCATTCTATTACACTGTCCTAGTTATTATTACTTTTTTATTTTTTATTATATTATTTTATTATACTTTATTATTTATTTCAATTAAATTAATTATTTATACAATTAATTAAATTAATTAATTATATTTATAATAGTTTTATTATTTTATTCTATTTTATAGTACTTTGTTATTATTCTAATTAAATTAATTATTTATACAATTAATTATATAAATTAATTATATTTATTATAGCTTTATTATTTTATTCTATTACACTTTATTATTTATTTTAATTAAATTAGTTATTTATACAATTAATTAATTAATTAACTGTTTGTTTATTATGCTTTTTATTATATTATATAATTATATTTTTAATTTTATGATACTATTTTATTATACTTTATTATTTATTTTAATTAAATTAATTATTATATTTTTAATTTTATTATACTTTGTTATTTATTATTTATTTTAATTAAATTAATTTATTTATACAATTAATTAATTAATTAACTGTTTCTTTATTATGTGTTTATTATATTATATATTAATTATATTTTTAATTTTATTATACTTTATTATTTATTATCTATTTATACAATTAAATAATTTAATTAATTAATTTATACAATCAATTAATTGAACTGCATGTCACACCTTATCAGCTCTCATCACCGTTTCATTGTACTCATTCTCATATCGAAAAAAACGGGTATCTAACAACTGCTCCGCTGTCCGGCACGAAACCAAACACTCCAAGAAATCACCAGTAGCCCGACACGCCCCACCCACGTCCACACCCACGCCTCTCAGCCACGCCTCCACGCCTCGTCTAGCCTCCTCGCCAGGCGCCGTCAGAGCCTGCACGTCGGCCAACGACATATGCTGTCGATAGCGCACACTCCCTGGCGTCGAAATGTCCCAAAAGTTTCTCTCCAAAGTCTCCACATTCTGCAGTTTCAACGCAAACGTGAGAGTCACGAAATCGTGCGGAAAACAACGCCTCACGACGCGCCAACCGCTTCTAGAATGAGGGCCGACGCTTTGCTCGAGTTCTAAATAAACTCTAGTGGCAGAAACGACCCATAGTGATGCACACAGGACAAACAATAAAGAATAAGAGAAACGCATGTTGATATCAATGATGCAAAAGTTTGTGGAGACGGTGGTGGTGTGTTCGGAGGTGGCAGCGAATATTGCGCGTGCGTGCCGTTCCGAGGAGGCGTTGTTTCATCTGTTGGTCGAGGAGAAGGTCGGCGAGAGTCGACAGAAGTTGACGAGAAGTGATTTCAAGACGGTGGCTGATGTGTTGGTGCAAGTGGCTGTTAGAGAACGGTTGGTGCGAGAGGTAGTGTGTGTGTGTGTGTGTGTGTGTGTGTGTGTGTGTGTGTGTGTGTGTGTGTGTGTGTGTGTGTCTGTCTGTCTGTCTGTCTGTCTGTCTGTCTGTCTGTCTGTCTGTCAAATTTTCATATATTTTTATACATCAAAGCTAATACAGGTGAAACTAAAGTAACAGCTAATGAACAACAAGTGTCACAACTACAATTACAATTACACGAATAACAATTAGCATTAAAAAGCTCCCCTACGGAGCCTACAAACCGAAATTTAGTTTACTGAATTGAAAGTTGAACAACATCTAAACTCTGGTCAGTATTCTGTCCATATGTTACTCTGATCATCTTTCAAGCCAACACCGAGGCATTGCAGCGCTGAAGTTGTACTGACAAGCGTCTTCTCCAATGTGTTTTAAAATCTGAGGGATTGTTTCTTCCTTCTTCATCTCTATATAGTTTGGAAAGTTTATTGAGGAACGTTGATGCTTCTTCTCCCCACCCACCAAAGTGCTCGAAAACTAGTGGAATAAGGGTAGGAGTGTACCCTCCAGGCAACTGCTCTTGAGAATGTTTGCTATGTTTGATGTCTTCTCTTCTTCTTGCTACAGCTCCATCCGTAGTTGCTGCATTTCACAGAATGTCCTGGCTCCAGGGGTGAGCAAGGGCCACATCAAGCTCGACATTTCCCCCACATGTTGAGTCAAACACAACAATGTCTGCTCTATTGTTGGATGTTGTATATCTATCTTTTGGTTCAATTTGATGCTGGCATTGTAGACTGCTCATGCATTCAGACCAGCACAAAACAACAGAATTGTGAGACCAAACTGGGCCTCCACCCATTTTGCATGTTAGTAAATGGTACCCTTCAACATCTAGTGACTTTCCACATTCACATTTAGTGGCCCAAGGTGGTAAAGACAAAGGTAGACCCAATCTGAGAGAAGCCGCCAAGACAAAATTGCCAGATGAAAGTGCAAACTTCTCTGTCTGTCTGTCTGTGTGTCTGTCTGTCTGTGTCTGTCTGTCTGTCTGTCTGTGTGTGTGTGTGTGTGTGTGTGTGTGTTGTGTGTGTGTGTGTGTGTGTGTGTGTGTGTGTGTGTGTGTGTGTCTGTGTGTGTCTGTGTGTGTCTGTGTGTGTGTCTGTGTGTGTCAGTGTGTGTGTGTGTGTGTGTGTGTGTGTGTGTGTGTGTGTGTGTGTGTGTGTGTGTGTCTGTCTGTCTGTCTGTCTGTCTGTCTGTGGGTGTGTGGGTGTGTGGGTGTGTGTTTTGGTTATGTTTTGTATGTGTTCATTCGTTTACTTGTGTAGGTTCATGTGTGCATGTGTTTGGCATCCTATTGTTATGTTCTATGTTGTTACTTGTTTATTTGTGCATGTTTTGTTTGTATATTTATACCCTATGTGTGTGTTTACGTGTGCATTTCTTAGTTGGTGTGTTGTGTAGCTTGTTTGTTAATTTTTTGTGCTGTGTGTGTGTGTATGTGTGTGTGTGTGTGTGTGTGTGTGTGTGTGTGTGTGTGTGTGTGTGTGTGTGTGTGTGTGTGTGTGTGTGTGTGTGTGTGTGTGTGTGTGTGTGTGTGTGTGTTTCGTGGGTACACACATGCATGTACACATGTATGTTGTTCACTCCCATTATTGTTGTCTCTACACCTGACCCTACCAAGACTACACCAACAGTATAGCCTAGATAATGGCTTCAATGCCATCTGTTTGCTATCTTGTGGTCCTCTCCCAGCTATTATTAGATCCCTAACAGGTGGCTCAAATTACTTCCACAAAATGAATAACAGGTTTAGTTCATTAGGGCAGACAGCTGATTGATAGTGCACTTTTCTAGACATCTCGCAGCGGGAGAGCATAGTTTTAGTGTCTCTTCTTTAGTATCAGTACTGTGACCTGCTGTACAGACCTTAGCACCTGCTCTATGGGTCGAGGCTGCTATGTCTTCACACAGGTCGGAATCTCTTTAATCTGTGTGAATGCACATTGAGGGTACACGATTAATGTGAATTACAGTTTAGGACCATTTAGATGCATGATGCTCTAGTCTGTCTGGGGCATTCTGGGTCGCCCAAACTCATTACTTACTTGTAGACCACATGATTGAGCATGAAATACACAAGACGACCTTACAATAAGTGCCTACCAGTTTTCTCGTGTAATTGTGTGTAGAAATGGGCAGTCGGCCCTAAAATTATTATAATTATTATCCGTTACAAGACTCATTTGTTGGAGTAAAATTGTTTAGCTTTTCCTGTTTTCCCATTTTATCTTCAGTTATTCTTGGCAGGTTGTGTCTATTGAGCACTTGCACTTATGGACTATGACCACCTGAGGGTGGGGCCAATTTTATTGATCTGTAAGATCAACAGGTACAACAGCAAGATGCTGCTGACTGTCTATTGTGCTCTTGGATATAGACAGCAGGCTGAACATACAAGCGTACAAACCGAAAACATAGAAAATGGCTTGATATTGAAGTATGCTGCTGAGTACAAGCAGCAGCATAAATTTTCAAAGTCTAGATACTGTATTGCCCGTTAGTAGCTAGGACTACTTTATTGCAATAGCTGCCATGTAAGTAGGCATTCTGGATAATGTAGTGGGATAAAATAGTAGCTAGGATTACTTTATTGCAACAGCTGCCATTTAAGTAGGTATTCTGGATAATCTAGTGAGATAAAACGCTTTCGTTTATTATTAGTATCCCTCACTGGTGAGTCATGTGCATGGTGAAGAGGACGACAGTGTTCTAATCGATGATCGAAGAGTGTCAATCCGGTTGACCGAATCCGAGGATGACACAGCGAGAATGCTGTCACGGATATTGAACGACGAAACAGCAGCTGCAGCTCTCGCAGCCGCCGTGCACCAAGCCGTTCGTACAGTACCAGACAGCAGCCTCTCAGACATCGGTTCACTAGATATTGACACAGAAAACATTGCTGTTTGGATTGATCCTATTGGTAAGGCAACACATCGACTGTGAATTATATATCAAGGCAATACTCGTTTTTAGACAACACTGGCGCTTACATTGCTGGTCGAAATGGCACACTAAATGAATATGGAATTTTTAATGACAGTTTACAGTGTGTCACTGTCATCATTGGAGTGTTTGATCGTTCAACAGGCGAGCCCATTGTGGGAGTAATAAATCAACCATTCTTTGATTGCCGAGGGGCAACCTGTTGGGCAGGCAAATGTATATGGGGTGTAGCCTACGAAGACTGCTTTTGTAACTCGCTGAAAACGGGCCTAGCACAAGGACCGACCACAACAGGTTTATCATCATTAGCATCAGCACAAGACAACATGTTGTTGGTTCTAAGTCAAAGTGAATTACCATCTGTTGTCAAGCTCTTGTCTGATCGTGGATTCACAATACAATATGCTGGTGGTGCAGGATATAAGCTACTGTGTGTGATAGAGGGTACTGCGTGTGCCTATCTTGTCTCTACCAGCTCGACATTCAAGTGGGACACGTGTGGCCCTCATGCTATTCTCCGTTCCATGGGCGGGAATCTCCTCTGCTTAAAAAACGTCGTAAAGAAACTTCCCTCCCACTATCATCTGATTCAATACAATCGGCCAGACATGGGAGGACTCACTGCAGGACAGATGTGGAGAAACGAGGGAGGAGTGTTTGCATTTGCAAACAGGCAAACATTAGAAACTGTGGTGGATGTTCTAGACCCAGTGGTTGGTGATCTTTAGCCTCAATGTAAGCATGACATAGTAAACACATTAGATCAAGCTGCAGTGCAAATTTTGGAAACTCAGAGAGAGAGACAGACAGATAGAGAGTAATTAGTGTAGAGACTGCTACACTGCATTATATTGTTTACATATCTCATCACTGAAGTTGAATGAACATACAAATAATAGGTTTATTCAATTAACTACCAAGCTAATTATTACTAAGTCCATAATTTCAAGTCATGGAGGAGTTCAGCAAAACTACTGAGCATGTGGATGTGCTCTTGATTATGAATTTCCTGTATTATAATCAGATGGTTATCGACACCTGGTTGGTAAACCTTGTTTAAGCCCTTTCACTTTCCTTGCTTGTCACAGACAGCTGAATAAACTGCCACTGGAAGTGTGTCTGTCTCAACCCAGAATCAGTCGCCTGCCGTTCCACAAATTCCACAATGAAATCGGACGGGAAAAGGTGTGTGGGTGAAAGCTGCCCTTCCCATGTGGTCACCAAGTCAGCAGCAGACTAGCTAGAAGTAGACAGGTATGCAGAACTAGAGACAATACATAATGATTTGTTTGACGGACGTTTAGTGGTTTGGAATGTGAGGCAGCGTGTAGCAAGAAACGCTGTTAACGAAAACAGAAATGGCGGACGCAGCCGCGCCACAGGACGCCTAACCTTCCACTCAACCCAAAAGCCAAATCCGCATGAGTAGTACGGCCGCTGTTAGTAGTCCGAAAAGGTCAACTAAACGTCAATTGGTCGAGAGGAAGGACTGCGGACATGGTGAATATGTTAGCAGAATGTTAGACACCAACACCACATTCTAATGATTACATTACACACACACACACTAACGCGTTCGATGAAGCGGGTAAAAACGTAAAATACAGGCGTGTTATCCCACATTTTGCCTCTCCTAAAACCAAAATACTCAACAAAAACGCGTTGGAATGAAACGCATTTCCGCCTCATCGATATCATGAGGATATCAGGATGGACCCAACTGTTTGCCTTCGACTGACGCCTTGCGTGTAATGAGCTCATGGTCGGTCGGTGTCTAGATAGAGTGTCTGCTGCTCATTACGCCCACCTACGAGCGCGAATGCGTTCAGAATCAGACCAGCGGGTGTTAATTGACTAATTTGATCATGGCCTGTTGCTAATGTTTCTTCACGCACCATTTCCGTGAAGGGCCGGACTCACAACTCATCTCTCAGCAAGTCGACTGCTCGTGCGGTCACCTGTCAGTAGCCATTCGATTTCACTGCCGCACACTCTCCACTCTCTCTCAAATACAACAAAGCCAAATTAACAGCAGACGGCAGTAAAAGAGCCCGAGGGCTGGGGGAGGCAGCTGGAAGCCAGTCAATTTTTCCAATTTGGTCTTCATCACTTCAGTTGACAATAAAGACCACTTAACCAATTAAAGCACTTCGAGGGCCTAAACGCAAACAAAGCGCCACGAGGATGTCTCTAAAAGCTACGATGCAACACTGTCGACTGCAGTTTCGCGTTCGTCGTCCGATGGGTTCGGAGGACTGCAGCATTAAGGGGGAGACGTTTAGTGAGCAGAGCATGGAGCATCGCAATCCCTTCTTGGCGTCGTGGCACGGCCCGTTGCCCCCTCCGATGACCGGTTATCTCAGCACTTATCCGCATCAGCCGTACGGGCAGCCACATTGTGTCAATCCACCACTCGAGCAAGCCTCACCGACCAGTCCGATGTCGTGCGCGTCGCCCGTCTCGGCTCACTACCCTGGATTTCTCAGCAATCGCGGATTCGTCTCCAAGATTAGTTCGCCTGGACCGGTCATTCGCAGTCCGGTCACTGTCCCTCCGCCTGGGCATCGCTTCTTTCCACCATCGCGCTATGCAAGAGAGGCGACATACGGAATGAATCCGAATAGGAGACTCAGCGATGGCGCAATGTATCCCGGTAAGTTGTAAATTAAATGCAGCTTTTTAGCGTTTATAATTTGCTAGTGTCTTGCAAACCGGCCTAGTTGTCTAGTTTTCGCTCCATCAGCATTGTAATGAGAGATTTGTGTTGGGTGCAGAGGAGGCCGGATTTCCTACGTATTATCCGCCGTACGGCAGCCAGCTAGTGCGACGACAGCCGCAGAACTGCAAACGACGGCGCGCTCGCACCGTCTTCACGAGTAGTCAGCTAGGATGCCTCGAGTCGCACTTCGAAAAGCACAAGTATCTCACAGCGGCCGACAGAGCTGAACTGGCGGCGACATTGGATCTGACAGAAGCGCAGATAAAGACGTGGTTTCAGGTATCCGCTCACACTAATAGTCTCTCCGGCCTTTTAGCTCACGTTTTCCTTTCGTTTACCTTCTAGAATCGACGCACTAAATGGAAGAAGATGCTGTCTCTAGCACCTAAAGAAGAGATGGATAGAGAGGGTGTCGTTGATGCTGACTGACTAGAGGTCGGCATTCAGTCACCCGTTTGGGCCTGCACAGCAAAACAACACATTTCTAAGGGAGGAAAAGACGCGTGTATCATAGAGTGACTCTCTTGACTTCCAAACACCAGAATTGTATGTAAAGTAGCGAGTATCTAAGCGACTGTAGAGCTTGCTCGATTTGCTCTAATCTCTGTATGATAATTAGTGCTAAGCGCCGCGAACAGCTTGCCGTTTACATCTTTTCTGTGCGTACTCGTGTAAGGCAGAGGTAGCGCCACTTTTCGTGAGTGAATATGTGGTTGTGTGACGCTTTGTTAGCGAGAGATTTGCGTTCTTGCGTCCGCCTTGTTTAGGCGCCCGACTCAGCTGAGGAGTGTCCGGGTGGACACCTTTTGTCAAATGCTCGATGGCGTTGACTGACAATTCTTACTATTATCGACACGCGTGCACCTGTTCTCGTGTCAGTATCGTTTCTTTGTGTTTGCGTCTCGGCTGTTCGACGTTTAGCGTCGCTTCGACGGTGGCACAATATGACAATAGATTGTGAAATCCGCGGTGCTGATTTGTGTCACTTAAATGTGTGAACTACGCGTTTTTCATTGTGTTACAAACTTCGATAAGCCTAAACGCGGGGCTACAGGCTAAAGACTTCAGGAAACGTATAGTGAGACTTTCCCGGATGTTACAATATCCCGGATAAATAGGACGAATGGCGTGAGGCATGAAGCCATCACTAGCAACTTTGGTTTGGATCAGCTCCATATTCCTGTGTAGTGTAGTGATCACCTACATGATTCTCGGTCAGATGCTTCGCGCCCACCCTTGTTCACGATTTTATATTCGTTTTCTTTTCTGTAGAGGCAAGCAGTCAGGATGCAGCCACAAGAGATGGCATCCACATGAATTCGGGTTAATAAATAAATAAATAAATAAATAAATAAATGATTACGTCTAATTTATTTTATTTGTATTTAATTAATCCTGTTGCTAACACACACACACACACACTCATCATCATCAAAATTTCTGTATAGATTTCTACATGAATGTGGAACCTCCAAGTGCCAATTCTGTTACTCCGGAAAGTCTCTGTGACAAATCTCAAGTCGCTTTTCCGGAATCCAGTAAGCATCGTTCATGTATGGTGCTCGGATCCTTGTCGTCGTCTGGATTTCATGTGAGCATGACAGCGGTGAATGCCGGTGCTAAAGTTGTGGCAGTTGAGAGTGTGTCGTCCGTCCCAATTTCAGACACTGTCGGGACA
>NC_085099.1:2445711-2479141 GCF_963422355.1 Corticium candelabrum | reverse complement strand
ACTGTGCAGACACTGATCCAAGGGTGCTTAGCATAACAAATCATTAATGGGTTATAATTGAATTGCTCTGGTGTACAGATTGCTTTCCGTGGCAACTTTTCAAAGCAGCTAAAAGTGAACAGGATGACTACAGCATCCACACTGTTAATGCAATGTAGGTAACTACACGATTCAGACGACAGAGCAACTGCAGATGTGTCTGGCGAGTCACAAGTTACCTCCAATGATCCTGCTGCTGCTACCGGCGACGAAGCTTGCTGCAAGGTACTAGAACTTTGATTCGAAAAATAGGACTGAATCTGTCTCTGTCTCTGCCTCTGCACCATTAGTGAATGTCAATTCCTACACTGAGTGAGGGGGTCATCCCCCACCCCCCTTTCTATGTTGGTCATCAATCAAGAGATCCTTGATTGAGTTACAACTTCAGTCTTTACGCATCAATGCATAAAACCTGATTGTTTATGTATTAATACGTTACACAATGAGCTTGCAATAAGAATGCAAAAAGAGTCAATCCTGGATTAGTAATTTGGCAACAAGTACAACAAATTTGTGACGTTGATGTGTGTAACACGTGTGTCATAAAAAAGGCCAAGAATGCTGACACACACACACACACACACACACACACACACACACACACACACACACACACACACACACACACACACATCCCAATTAATCGGGTCAACCCACAGCCTCGAGAGATGCCCATTTCCTCCACAAACGTGTTTTAGTAATGATCAAGATGGTTTACGTTTGAGTATCTCTCGGGCAGGTGTTGATAGTTAGTGTTAATAATTATCGATGACCACATTCAGAAGGACATCGTCTCCTGACTTTGCGGTTACCTTTGTGAGGCAGTCACTCTTCATCACTCTCTCCTTAATCAATTCAGCCCACGTCCTGTCTTGGACCTGTTGCAAGGATCACATGGTAAACAACTTTGGTGTGGAGTTCAGCACCTCATCATCACACAAAGTGTCTCACCTTGCCCTTCAACAGCTGACTCTGTGCCTAAACCGCAAGCACACACACAAATAGGTGGTAAGCGTTATCACAATGTGAGTGTCTCATATGAGTCGCTTGCCTCCTGAGCAATCAATGAGTCTTCGTCGCGTAGCAACTCATCCGGGACAACGTGCACGCACCGTAATCGTTGCGAAACCAGCTTACACTACGAAAATTCATTAGAGATGACAATGAACGGTTTACACGATGAATCATACCATAGTTCGTTTTCCAGCTGCCGGAGGTCCGTGAATTACGATCGTTGGTACTACGCATGCGCAAATATATACAGCTGTGTTCGCTAGTCTGTAAATATTCTGTGCTAACCATCGTCACTGGGCCGTTTCAGTATAGCCAGCATTGCCTCCAGAGGATCCTCCGGTTGAGAAACAATTAGTTCTTGCATCATTCTCTGCAAAGACGCTTTTACAGCTAGATTTTCGTTTCATCTCACAATGATAAGCTGCTGCGTACCTCGTACAATTGAAATAATCCATGGCGCTCGGCATAAACAGCAAAATCGGGAGGAATTAGGAGCGGCTTTTGCGTGGCATCCATAGCAACCGCGTTGTTATCAACTATCGCGCTCTAGCGCGCTCGTTGTAAGAACCAGACGACCAAAAACCCATAACGCCCGGATCTAAAACGACATATTCTGTTACTAACCCTGTCTAAGAAAATCCACTCTCGTTCACATTCAATCTTATTCGCAGGACACATTCAAACAGTCACGTGATCATCCCTCCCCTCGTGTGCCATACACGTGACTCCCTCCACACACAGCACAACGCGAACACACGTACAGCACACATACTCCTCGATATCGTGGGTGGTCAAAATGATGAGCTCTGCTACGCTAGGGTCTGTTTTCGTTCTAAATCTCGCATTTTTGCACTCTACCGCCTTTCAAAACAGATAACCTGTGACGCAAACACATCGAGCGAGAGACGAGAAGAACCAATCAATTACAGCCCAGTAGTAGCGTGGCAGACGTGACCGGTCCCATTATTGGGTGAACTGTCTTGTTCCCATCAAACGCTAATGCCTAGGTCCAACGTGATTGAAGGGTGTCCTCCAGCTGATCTCGCCTCATAAGCTAATAAAAATTAAATCCATGTCGGAAAGGATACTCCACGGCGCCAGTTTGCATATTTCTATAGATAGATGTACACTCTTTGCTTCTATACAAAGAGACTTGCGTTCAACTCACCTAGTAGTATTCAGTCTGCATTAGCGTCGATATCCGACTCATGCATCTAGGCTGCATTACCAAGTCTGATGAAAACTTGTTTCCACCAGAGGCCACCAGGCACGCATTGACTATCTATAATAATCGCGGTTGTGGCTTGAGCTTGTACGATATTTTAGAGATCGCCTGCCCCCCAAGGAGACCACATTTAGAAAACTAGAGAGAAGAGATGCAGGTGAGACCACGAACTATCTCATCTGCTGACAAGATCTTGTTTGAAAAGGAGCCATATACACGTCCATCTACAATTACTGACTTCCGCTGCAAGTTTGCGCATGCGTTTCTCAATTTCCACCACCAATCCTTACCACTTCCCGAAGAAACGAACGTCATTCTTCACCTGTAGTACGCACATGCTAATTCTATACTGCATTTGCCAGTCTTTCCACGTCGCGGCATCGATCGTGCGGAAGCCAGAGATGGAGTGGAAGATGCCACATGCATAGTTGCGGATTCCATGCCAGTGTGACGACGTGAAAGCACCCCACATGCACAGTTAGGGATTCCAATACACTTGACATGGAACTAACAACTCATAGTGCTTTTAGAACCCAATCAAACTATTGCTCATTTACACGTTTAACTATTCATTATGCATCTCGATGACGCAAGTGACGATTGAGTCAGTCCCCGTTTAGCTGCAGATATGCCAAAAGTATCCACACAAGCACGTGACATGTGCGAGGGCGGGATTTCAAAGAACCTGCAGGTCTACAGTGTATGCAAACACAAACTAATGACTAGTATTATCAAAGCTAGCAATTGGCCGATGCACGCCTGCTGCGTTTTACGCCTTGTAATAAGTCTTGCACGGTCAGGTTTACTCAGTTGCCTTTGGTCTCTCACTTGGTGCAGCAGCAGCTGAGCGTTCAGAGATGCCGCAAAGGTCGGTACCTGTAGTCCTCTCTAACTACAAGCTCGTTTCATGTCTCTTCGACCGTTTGCTTGTCGCGTTATCTCAATTAGTTCCGCCACATCGCCCACTAACTCTTTTCCTCTCTCTCTCTTCTCACCAGGTTCTCCTCTCGTTTCATCCTACTTGCAGCCACGCTGCAACAGCTCGCACTCGCCGGTCCCACACCGCAAGCGGTAAGCAAGGCAGCACGCACACGCGCACGCACACGCAAACCGGCAAGGAAGCATGTGCATGCACGCACTCACTACCATACTGTCCAGCGTGGGCTGGTACTATTGCGCCGCTTAGCCGTCGGATCGAAACCCTGCAGGATGCGCGCCAGATTGTTGACACAACGTGTTGCCTGTCTAGGCCGTCGTCGTGCAGCTTTGGGAAAACTGGTCGACATGGTCGACCTGCTCGAGACACTGCGGAGGAGGCGTGTCTAAGAGGACAAGGATGTGCCTGATAGATGAATCCGACGGCTGGTAAGTGATGTAACTCTTCATGTCATCGACCTCTTTATCTGAGACTTTATACTCATGCATTCTTCTCTCCTAGGGAAGGGAGCTTGACACCTACACTCTGTCCTGGAGACGACCGACAGTACAGATCTTGCAACACACAGGTTGGTCTCTTCATAAGTAGCGGTTAATTGTACACAGTAAATGGCGCTATCTACCGCCAGCATGTTATTTTAATTCATTATAATTATATCTAATTGGTTGCTACTGTCATTGCACCAACCAAGCGTAACCATAACTCTATGTAAACTCCCTGTGCATTTTCCTGCAGACCTGCAGTGAAGAGGAGAGTGTGAGCGACTTCAGAGATTTGCAGTGCTCTCTGTTCAACTCGATGAGTCACAACGGAAGGTATTACGACTGGCTGCCCTACACCAAGAATGACAATGGCAGTAAGTCAAGTCTCGTGCCTTATTGGGTTCTACTCTTTGATTTAATGCTTCTGACTCTGGCAGCTATTAATTCATGTGCACTCAACTGTTACCCCGATGGAGAAGATTTCTTTGTTACCCTAACTGAAGAGGTTGTTGATGGGACTTCATGCTCTGATGACATTGGCCATCCTGCCGTTTGTGCTGATGGCACGTGTTTGGTAAGTTTTTATTCCTACTCTTTGTTCAGTGCATGTGAGTATAATGGGTTGTTGGTTTAGACAACAGGTTGTGATGGACTAATTGGATCCACCCTGAAGTATGATGAATGTGGTGTTTGTGGAGGAAACGGCAGCACTTGTTTTCTTGTAACTGACCAATTTGAACGCAGTGTGCAAAACAGAAGTAGACCTGACCAAATCATCTTGATCATTTCATACTGATAGATCACACAATTTGTTTTTGTTTAGACTATTACACTATTGCCATTATTCCTGCAGGGGCAAGGACTATCCACATTCAGCAGCTTCGACCAACAAAAAGCTACCTTGGTATTTGTGTTAACCTACTGATTGTATTAAAACTGTGAAAACATGTCGGTTTTTGTAGCTGTTTTCGATGTTGCTGCCAATAAGACAGTCCTTAATGGAAACTGGACAGTCAACCTACCCGGTTTATACCACATCGCAGGCACAGTATTCAAGTACATCAGACAGTCTGTGCTCATGCGACAACATACACAAGATTCATTGTACGCGCCAGGACCAATCACAAATCAACTTATCATTCTAGTAATAAAAACTGCCCCAACAGCTTAACGAATTACTCTCATGTATAAATCTCTCTAGATGATGGTGTCGGGAAAAGGACAACATTCCCACCAATTTAACTACTCCTACACGAGACCAAATGAAGACAAAGGATCAAGTGTAACGATGCCACCAAACTACGAACACCAGTTCTTAAATACAAAATATCCCGGACAGCCTAATCAAGAGCAAGAAAAGTCACGAAAAGTAAGACTTGATCAATTTCAGTTTCAAGTTGGTCTTAAATATCGTGAAATTGTTCACGCTTGTCAGAACAATGTGCCACCTGAAGGAGGAGTAATAAAAAATAATTCTAACCAAATATCAAAGAAACCTAAGTGGGCCGAGGGTCCTTTTAGCAGTTGCTCACAATCATGTGGAACAGGTAAGACTATAATGCTACTGCTCCATACGTAAATTTGATAAGCACTGTACCTAACACTCACACTTTGTGCTCAATTTTATAAAGAAATTACCACAAACTAAGGCATACTCAGTGTTCAAATTTGTGTTTTAGGCTTTAAAGTAGCTCAGTACCAATGCAAGCAAGGCAACCAAATTCTCAATGACTCATTATGCACGAAAGCAAAGCCAGATGATAAACTTAAAAACTGCCGAACATTTGACTGTCAACCAAAGTAATTAGAACCTCTAAAGCACCACTGTTACAAACAAAAAGCAGAGAGTAACTAATTTTTTTGTTAGCTGGAAAATTGGTATGTGGACCAGCTGCTCTCAGACCTGTGGAGGTGGAATGAGAACAAGGACAGTTGAATGTTGGCGGAAACCAGCTGATGGCCCTTTGCAGCAAACACCAGAAAAATTCTGTCCAAGTGTAAAACCAGCCGCAAAAGAATTATGCAATAAAGAGATTTGTTGGAAAGGATGGTGGAACGCACATAAATGGCAGAAGGTAAATGACACGAAAGCAATACTGAAAACATGAGTGCTTTATTGTCTGTCACTTGCAGTGTAACAACACGTGTGGTAATGGCTACCAGCGTCGGCATGTTCACTGTTTGTCTCTCACAACCAACGACCCAATACCTGAAACGTACTGCAACCCAAGAACACAGCCATCTAAACGGCAACCATGCTACAGCCGACAGTCATGCTATAGCCTCTGGTTTACAGGACCCTGGCAACCATGTCACGCAAAGTGTGGCATGGGAGTTCAAAACAGAACCACCTTCTGCTACGGCACATTAACAGGTGATCTGGATGATCGTACAGAACTGCCAGATATGTTTTGTGATCCCGATAAAAGAGCTGGGATACAAACAACAAGAACGTGCAAGCCAAAGCCTTACGTGCCTTGTCCTCCTGACTGGGTTCCTGGGAACTGGACAGAGGTTAGAACCACTGTCTAACACACATCGTCTGAAATAATTCTAATCGGATCGTTTTGTGCTTACAGTGCAGCAAAACTTGTGTGACAACGAAGCAATACCGAAACAAAACAAACTGCATGGAAAATGGCAAGTCGACATTTGGTCTATGTGACACTGACACCGAAGCCTATCAATCCAGAAGCGTAACATGCATGTATGATGGCAAGCGAGCCCCTGGTCAATGTGATATAATCCCTAAGCCTTACGAGTACAAACACTGTTCATCTCTTCCTTTCTGTACCAGTGAGTTTTGGTTCTAACATTGTTCTGTGTACAAATTTGTAACTCGTTGCTAATCATTCTAACAGGCTGCATTGACAGAAAGCCAAGTTTTTGTCAGTTGCTCAAGAATCCGCACTTTCAAGAAATTCAGTTGTGCTCGTATTCCCAGAATCGACACAACTGTTGCAAGACGTGCCATGAACTGGACGAAGAAAAAGACAGAAAAACTCAACCTTTATGAGTCTGTTAGTCAGTCCTTCAGCCCAGGGACTATTTTCTTATTGAAACTTTGTTGCATCGCAGAATAATATAATAGAACAGATGAGGGTGGTAGACAGGTTTCTGGTATAGTATAAGATGATATACTGGCAACTAGAATTTGACTTTAATTACATAATATTACTTTGAGAGTTTGACACTGAGTCATCAACAGTCCATTTTTCATTGAGTTCGAATGCGGTTACAGCAGACGTATACAAACAGCTGCATCTGGTTTGACTCTGTTTAAAAATGCAGTCTCAACCACTTGAACAATAAAGTGTGACGCAGATAGAGATGGTAACATCTGTCTGGTTTTTTGGACAGCCAGCAGTATGACTGACATTCACATAATTACATTCTTCAGTTTGTGTTTTTAGTGTTAGCATACAGATACCATACAATCTGGTAAGGTACAAAACCATAAATGCAGTTACCTGATTTTAGTCCATCAGATATATCTGAACTACCAATTCTTTGAATGCCAACACGTACAAAGCAACTGTAAACTATTGCCTCTAACTAATTTTGTTCACTGAAGGAGGACAGCCATTGCCATTTGCAACTGATTGTCAAGCTCAGAACTTCAGAAACTCCAGCTTGAAAAGTAGTTGACTTTCATGCACATACCAACTGTATGTAGTAGGTTCTATTGCATATGGTTTGGACATAACACTTGATAACTTAGACTCAGCAAACAAATTCAGTTCAGATGTCTTACTCTGAATTTCAAAAATTATGAAAGTATTCCACCAACTCTTTACTGTTAAAACAAAGTTTAGAACTCAACCCGAGAAATCAACTGAAAGCCAGCATATTAGTGAAAGCCAGCATATTAGCCAAAGCCAGCATATTAGCCACTTTGATGGCGCACACTTGATGTATGCAATACATATGTATATGTATATGTGTCTATGTATGCACATATAAAAATGACCGCATGCATGGATTTTTGCATGCACGCAGGCACGTATATGTTTGTAAGCAACCATGCAATAACCAAAGCAGCATCTTCACTTAAATCAGAAGCCCAGACCACCATCACTCTGTGTGTGTGTGTGTGTGTGTGTGTGTGTGCACGCGTGCGCATGTATGTGTGTGTGTGTGTGTGTGTGTGTGTGTGTGTGTGTGTGTGTGTGTGTGTGTGTGTGTGTGTGTGTGTGTATGTGTGTGTGTGTGTGTGTGCACGCGTGCGCATGTATGTGTGTGTGTGTGTGTGTGTGTGTGTGTGTGTGTGTGTGTGTGTGTGTGTGTGTGTGTGTGTGTGTGTGTGTGTGTGTGTGTTGTGTGTGTGTGTGTGTGTGTTAACAAAGAACCTACTGCATGCAAATGCAACCTTCTCCGTCAGTAAAATACGATTGCCTCAACAAGTCAGGTACACATGTAGTTGATGCAGGTTTCATAATCTTCATAAGAGAAAAATAAAAATATCATCAAGCTGCTGTTAAATTTCATCAAATATAGAATCACATCATTTGTAGACTCTACTCCCAAACAAATCAATGATTATGTCCCTTACTGCTATTCCATAATGAATGTTGATTTCTGTCTAAGCACCTACTATAACTCTGACAATTGGCTATCATAGTGATGAGGAAA
This sequence comes from Corticium candelabrum, assembly GCF_963422355.1. Taxonomy (NCBI): domain Eukaryota; kingdom Metazoa; phylum Porifera; class Homoscleromorpha; order Homosclerophorida; family Plakinidae; genus Corticium; species Corticium candelabrum. The sequence goes on along the minus strand of NC_085099.1, from coordinate 2,470,812 downwards.
ATCCTTAACAAGTCATTTCTAACTTCATGTTGGGTTGCTATGCCAATACAATATTTTAACAGTGAACAAACCACAAATGAATCGGTGCTACAAACATTGGCATTTAATCAACTATGCCATTATGACAGCACAATATCAAGCTTACAAAAAGATACAAGAGATCCTAGGTAAGTCACTGTTTAGTCATCTTGTTCCAATAAAACTGCAATGCAGACATTGTCTAATCAAAAATGTTTAATAAATAAGAATTGTTTGTAACTGAAATGACTTGCCAATGAAGTATAAAACCATGTACACCAAATTGACAAATAGCAATTCTTCTATAGCAAGAATGGAATGAACATGTTAAAAGGTAAGTCTGTACGTATACAAAGAAAGTCTGATTTTCCCACAGCGTAAACGTCAATACTGAGAATGAGTCCGCCATTCCATGTGGCTCTACAAATTTCACTCTGCACATCTTCAGATGTGTCATGTACACACATGCTATAATTTATGGGCGACAAAACAGTTGCTGTAAATGCCTAAATGAAAGAACTGATAAACAACCAAACCCTTTGCCTGCCACCCAGGCTTTACATTAGCCATATCTTTCAACTCTTGTGACGAACATACCCCATGGCACTACACTTCAAAGTCTCCATGCACTTAAGCTTGTCTAAGTAATTCATCAAATTTCAGCAGCTAGCACTTCAATAATGCTTTCGAACCACATGAAAGTGATGAATTTCACCAGGGAACCACATCAAAGTGATGACCTTAAAGTCTGCCTATGAACCAATGCCATTAGTTGCACAACCTAACACTTAGGGTGGCTGCATCAAAGTGAGGCGCCTGAGTGATACTAATACTGTTAAGATCAACTAATTAAAATCAATAGCATAATGTCTAATTGTTGCCTGATACACATCTATTAAATTGCGTCATCCTAACCAGTCCATTAAGATTGTGCTTAAGCTTCTGTTGTTTAGCTTGTCAGGGAAAGAGGAACTAAGTAATCTACTCTTGCAAATTAGCATTGGAACTTACACCAAAAACAAGAAGCATGTAGTCACCCTATCCTCACTCAACATATTGGAACTGACACAATCCTTGTGGTATCATAAAATAGCTATTGTACTTCATTCACCTCAAGTGAAAGTGATAGTGCATTGTTCCATTTCACATACATGGATAGCCTCTTGTTATGCATGTTGCATGAGCCTTTGGAAAGCAGCTGACATCAGAACTAACATCATATAGATGAATGCACTAAACATGCATTGAAGGCCAAACAATTGTGATAAGGCTACCCAATGAGCAGTCTCTATTGGATGACATTGCTTGGTATGTCACAACCATATATGTTCTTGTTGCTGATTACATCTATTTATATAGTTCAGGGTAAAGTAAACCAAGGAAATCTGCATAATACAACACCTTACCCATCTGAGTGGCTCTAGGCTGACAAATATGTCTACTGTAGATATCACATATGCCAATGAATTCCAAAGTTTGGGTAGCCAAAAAAGATATGACCCACCCAATAACAGAAACAGTGGGGAGCCCTGGTGACTGAAGTCACGCTCAACCAAGATCAACAAACAAGTTGTCTTGCAGCTCGATCGATGTGATACAACATGAACTTGATACATCGTGAGCCTATGTGCAGCCGACACAAGTAAAACGCAATGTGTAACACATAATACAGTTGGAGCCTTTCATGTCGACTTTTCATCACAAATTTTACATTGGCAGGTAACACTTGTCAATCAGATAGTAAAAGCCTCGTAAAGGACAGCCATCAGTATGAAGAACCGAATTTCCCAATCCCTTCACTTGTGTCAAGGACTCCAATGCAATATGTAGTTGTGAAGCCATAATAATAAAATTAATAAGAACAAACCCTCGATACAATTGCTACACAATAAAATCATACATTGCTCTGATAGGACATTTACCAAATATAAATCAGTAAAACGTAAAATATATTAAAATCAATCTAAAATACATATATAGAATTAAATATAAAATCACAAAATTAAGAAATAAAATATCAAAAATTAAATATAAAAACACAAATACAGTATTTTAGAAATCATCAGACTTTCTAAAATAATGCATGCTAGTACTAAGCTAAATGACATCAAATCTCATACTTAATCAAAACATCAATATATACCAGGGGGAAGTGGAACCAGGGGGCAGAGGAACCAAGGGGTGGGAGACAGAGGAACCAAGGGGTGGGAGACAGAGGAACCAAGGGGTGGGAGACAGAGGAACCAAGGGGTGGGAGACAGAGGAACCAAGGGGGAGAGGCAGAGGAACCAGGGGGAGGAGCAGAGGAACCAAGGGGTGGAGGCAGTTGCCCCTCCAATATCGGGATTGGGGGCATCGCCCCTCCAATATACTGGACGCTATCTAATGGAATTGCGTTTCAATAAACGATGATTGAAGATAATAGTTTGGAAGTTTTGTTGCTTGCAAGTAGCAATAATATTGGATGGTTTGCAGTTGACTCGTTTGATACACTGTTGTGATCATTTGTGTGCATGCTGCTAGGCTACTTCTGTCACATCAATGACAAACCAACCATCTAGTCAGTTATAATAAAAATGGCGGCAGTCTGTTATGAAAATTTTGCCTCCTCATTCCAAAGGAACTTCCGCCGCTCCTGTTTAGATCCAATATAATAATTAAAATGTATATAATATTTGTTGTGGTAACCTTTCTAGTCATTGGGATTCATTCACTCATGCATGAGCACAAGCACGCACGCACGCACGCACGCACGCACGCGCGCGCGCGCGCACACACACACACACACACACACACACACACACACACACACACACAATCTTACCCAAACGACGCGAAATCAAGCATCAGACCTCATCAACACTCCACAAAAGCAGCACCAACAAACATCCAACAGCCGTCACAACCCTGCCTAGCGCGCTAACAGCCAACAGAGCACAGTGCGTGGGCGTCGCCTATGGGACAACAAGAAAGTCGAGTTGGAAATTACGATCTAGGAAGAATCGTCTTAGAACAGTCAGATACATTTCCCTGGTCAATTTGCCCGGGTATCGACAAAGACGAGACCGAAGTGACCCTCTTCCTACACAAAACAAAGAGCAACACGTCAGCCAATGAGGATCAACTATTTTGGCTCGAAAATGGCGTGAAGGTAAACACAGATAAGACAAACAGTAAAATTTTTTTATCTCTCTGTTTTGTGGCAAGCATTTGAGGGCCATTCGTCATCCTCACGTCGTGAAGTTTCTTGATTTCTATGATGATGATGAGTTGGAGGGGAGTGGTTTCAATTTTTGTCTCATCGCTTCGATCGTCGCTCCTTTGGAGCAGGAAATACATTCCATGACTGCTTTGGAGATTAGTAATGGATTGGCTGGTATTGCTAGGGCTCTGCAATTCTTGCACGAGCAGGTATTAAAAAGTTTATGATTAATTAATTAATTAAATTTGATTAATTAATTAAATTATTAAGTGTAATGCAAACAGTTATTACTAATTGTGTATTTAACTTTTAAGTATTTATGAGGTCAATTAAGAGATATTTGATACCTTAGTATTATTTATATTTAAAAGTTTTAATTTAATTAATTGAACAGCTTGGAATATAAAAATTCAAATTTTTTTGCATTTTGTTAAAGTTAAATAACTGGGAAAAAATTTAATTTTTAGTGTTTTTGCATTAAGAATTAATATTAATATTTTTCTGTAATAATAAAAATAGTTTGGTCCTACTGTTGTAAAATTGATATTGCTGTAGAAATTGTAGAAATAATATATGAGAAATATATTGATATAAATGTAATTATTTAATTAAATATCAAATACCATGATTTGAAGAATTACTGTCAGTTTAGTTTTCGACATTACGTGGTAGGTATGATGTCACATGCATATCTAGATGGTGCACATGCCTTCTGTTTTGGCTCAAGCTATGGCTTATTATTTCTCATATCTAATGATCATTCCACATTAATTAAGGTAATGGGACACACACACACACACACACACACACACACACACACACACACGCACACACACGCACATGCACACACACACTCACACACACACACACACTCACACACACACACACACACACAAACACACACACACACACACACACACAACACACACACACACACACACACACACACACACACGTGATCATGGTCAGCGTTTTGAGCTAATGGAAACATTACCAGACATATAAGGACAGTATCTCACATAGCAATATGGAAGTTGGCATGAGCTAGGGCTATGACCGAATGAGTGACAACTACTTACTGGCAATTAGTTTTATTTTCCATGTCACTAAGTATTTACAGCCACGCCCACTCATAATTTTTCCAACTCTTTTGTGGTCAATTCATGGCTCTGCCACTGAAGGTGATTGCATAGCTACAACAAACACTTAGTCGGTGTGCGTGTGTGTGTGTGTGTGTGTGTGTGTGTGTGTGTGTGTGTGTGTGTGTGTGTGTGTGTGTGTGTGTGTGAGCTGATGGTGGACAGTAATGTGCATTTCATAATACAATGAGGTGTGCATATGCTGCAGTCCAACAGAACAAATATTTACGAATGGCAAGTGCATGTGTTCTCTCCCTTCATCGTTGTTGACTCTACTCATCACTTACATACACCTTTTTGTTTCAGATAATTACATTAACCTCGTTAGCATCATAGCTACATTTCAGCGTCCATCTCTATTGTGTATCGTCTCTTCTTTAGTGTCAGCTTACTCATAACAATGTGTACAATCAAGCCATATTTGTGTCTGAGGCTGGATGCAAGTGGCAGCTCGGCTGTTTTGAGTTGGCCTGCTCGTTCTCTGAGGCAACCAAAGCGGTCAGCACGATCACAATATATGCCACATCAAGTGTGCCACAAGATTGTAATTGGGTTTTGTGTTTAGTATATGAATCAGATTGAGATGTTTTGTCACAAGGAAGTCATTCCACCAGAACATAAGGTGCTTGTGTGTGTTTATTTTAACTGATCACTGTGAGCTGTCTACACACACAGTGTGCCTGTGCGCACGTGCGCACGTGCACACACACACGAACAGAAAGATACAGAGGTAAACGACAGTAAAAGTCCCGATGTCTCCACTTGTCTGCGTCATGTCTGCCATATGTGCATGTCTATCTGTATGTTTACACTTGCATACAAATAAATTCCTAATGACAGCCCTTATTCTCAGATTTGTCAGACCAATCACCTTACTGTTGTTGTTGTGTTATAATGTACAGGAAGGCACTTCGTATTCTGTTGACAAGTATCCCCATGCTCGAGATGTTTATGCATTTGGTGTGTTAATTGAAAGTCTTTTGGAACTGCTTACGTCACTGGGTTATGAGGCTTCAGTGTTCTCAACATCGTGTGCCTTACTAAGACAACGTGTTTTGCTTAGGAAATGTTGCTAGTGAATTTGAAGTAAAATTGACGAAGCAGTTGCTGAATGATGATCCGAAAGTGAGTCTTGTGCATATCTATAGTCACGTTGTTGTGCAGTTGTTTTGTGTTCTCTGCAGGATCGGCCTACGGTTGCTCTACTTCTAACTGATCCGTTCTTCAGGTGTGTTTGTGATTATGTCGATTAATTGATTGTATTGGTGTAAAGTGATTGATATTAACTAGTGGCGAAGTAACGCAGATTATCGATTTTTTGTCAAATATAACCGTCAAATCACAATGTGAAAAAGAGAAGTTCTTTAGGTAAATAAATTTAATTAGCGTTTTTGTATAATTAATATCAACAAGGATTTTATTTTTTGTAAGTTCTCTAGCATCTAGACTTAGTGAAATTTCGGAGGACGTTATCATTCGTCTCATTCTTCCTCTTCTTATCAATCGATTTGTTATCAACGAACCAGTAGCAGCAGTCAACTTAATGCCACATCTGTTGGTACCGAAACGAGGTGGGAATTATAACATACTGCAAGCATCTAGCATTTGTACAAAATACAGTGTGGTTATTGTGGTATGGAGATCTAGTGTGGGTGGGTGGGTGTGTACTTGGGTTACTGAGGTGTGTACTTAGGGTGTAGTTGTGGTTACTTGGGATGTACTTGGTGTTACTGCAGGTATTGAGATCTGGTGTGCAGGTGTACTTAGGGTTACTGAGGCATGGGGTGTAGTTGGGGCTACTTGGGGTGTGCTTGGTGTTACTGCGGGTATACTTGGGGTTACTGCAGTTGTACTTGGTGTGTCTACTTGCGGTTTTACTGGGGGTTTTCTTGAGGTGTGACAGCTACTAGGGTGTGCAGAGTCTCTGGACATACACGAGGTGTATGTTGAGGTGTACATGTAGCCTCGACACTAGGCCTTCCTTCGCTTTCGGTGGTCCTTCCACGCGAGGATAGCAACGGGGCGGTATCACGTGATGTTGTCTCCATTGCTTTATAGAGACAACATTACATGATACCGCCCTGTTGCTATCCTCGCATGGAAGGACCACCGAAAGCAAAGGAAGGCCTAGTGTCGAGGCTAATGTACATGGATGTGACAAGAAATTGACGGAGAGTCTATGTCGGGTGATACCCGAATGTATACAAGGTACTAGAGTGTATAATACGTTGAGATATAATACTCAGCATGTTTATTTTTTCTCCATAAGACCAAATATATTTACAAAATAATTTTAAAAATTTTGAATTTATTTTTTACATTGGATGATGCTGTGATTACTATATTATTCACTTTTTCATTAGACACCGTGAGCGATTCCAATGGGTTGCTGCCTATTCAACACTACAAGTGTGTCGTTGTTCGTGTTATCATCTCGATTGTTTGTGATTGAATTGATCGTTAGGGACCACGTGTTGCCTCACATCATCAATCTGTTCACCGTTCATGAAGTGGCTATTCGTCAGCTGCTGCTGCAGTATTGGCCGCATTACGTTCATCTAATGGATCGAGATATCCTTCATGAGGAGATTATCCCAGAGGTGAGGAGAACGGGTTTACAAGTTGATGACAAGGGTTGAATAATTGTTTGACTGGAGGTGGATGATTGAATGTTGTGTGATTAATTTGTCGTTGAAGTGTATCAGTGTTTGTCAACTTTCGTGGAGTGTGTTGGCGTATCATGTCTGTCTGTCTACTTGCTGGGTATCCATTAGTCTGCCTGCCCGTCTATCTACTTGCTTGCCTGTCTGTCTGTCTGTCCATATCTCTATTTGTCTGTCTGTCTGTGTATCTCTCTATTTAATAGTCTGTCTGTCTGTCTATCTCTCGATTTGTCTGTCCATTCATCATTTGTCTGTCCATTCGTCTGTCTCTTTGTCTGTCCATCTCTTGATTTGTCTGTCTGTCTATTCATTTATTTTTCTGTCCATTAGTCCATTTGTCTGTCTGTCTGTCCATTCGTCTATTTGTCTGTCTGTCTGTCCATCTCTCAGTTTGTCTGTTTGTCTGTCTGTCTATTTGTCTGTCTGTCTGTCTGCCCATATCTCTATTTGTCTGTCTGTCTGTCTATCTCTATTTAATTGTCTGTCTGTCTGTCTGTCTATCTCTCGATTTGTCTGTCCATTCATTATTTGTCTGTCTATTTGTCTGTCCATTCATCTATTTGTCATCTCTTGATTTGTCTGTTTGTCTGTCCATTCATTTATTTGTCTGTTTGTCCGTCTGTCTGTCCATCTCTCAATTTGTCTGTATGTTTGTTTGTATGTCCATTCGTCTATTTGTCTGTCTGTTTCTGTCCATTTGTCTGTCAGTCTGTCTGTTCATCTCTTAATTTGTCTGTTTGTCTGTCCATTAGTCCATTTGTCTGTCTGTCTGTCCATTCGTCTATTTGTCTGTCCATCTCTCGATTTGTCTATCTGTCCATTCGTTTATTTGTCTGTCTGTTGTCTGTCCATTTGTCCGTCTGTTTGTCTGTCTGTCTGTCTATTTGTCTGTCTGCTTCTGGAAATAAAACAACGTTGAGCAAACAAACGAATCAGCTCAACTCCACCTTGCTTCACATTTCTTGCAGTTGCTGGTTGGACTGCAGGATGACAATGCGTCCATCGTGTCGTCAACATTTCGTGCATTGGCAGATCTCATTCCTGTCATAGGAATCCAAGCAGTTACTGGTCATGACCCAGACCATATCTTCACTGAGAATAAACCAAAGGCAACTGCACTAGCAGTCCAAGTCCACCACCTCGTGATTAGCGTGCTGTTGTGTGTCTTAGTTTGCAGCGACATCTCCTGTGGGTAAAGTGCATGCACCTCTGAGTCCGCTCTTTCGTATTAGTGAAATTGCAGCGGCACACAGTCCGACTCGTTCGACTGTTGATCATGATTTGGTAAGTAATGCGAGTAGGGAACGTGAAGAGATGAAGGAGAAAAGGGAGGAGAGAAGACGGCAACGAGAAGAAGCTCGTCGACAGAGAGGTAGGCATTCTGTGCATTGTGGTGTGTGTGCGCATGTGTGTGTGTGTGTGTGCGTGTGTGTGTATGTGTGTGTGTGTGTGTGTGTGTGTGTGTGTGTGTGTGTGTGTGTGTGTGTCACAGTGTGTGTGTGTGTGTGTGTGTGTGTGTGTGTGTGTGTGTGAGTGTGTGTGTGAGTGAGTGTGTGTGAGTGTGTGTGTGTGTGTGTGTGTGTGTGTGTGCATGTGCGTGCACGCGCTACAAGTCTGTCTGTCTGTCTATACCATCTGTCCTAATTCATGTATTCAACAGAATCACAGGGTGGTTCAACTGGCTATCGGAGTCCAATGAAATTGGCACAGGCTGCTGTAAAGATCAACAGCCACAGTCATCTGAACGTTGATCGTGACGATGACAGTGAAGGCAACGAGTCTACACGAGAACTAGAAAGGAAAGACGAAGAACAAGAGAAAGAAGAACACAAAGAAACAGAGAAACGAAGACAAGAAATGGAGCAACGTCAAATGCTAGCCAATGAACGAATGAAAGGATTGAGTGAGCAAGAGATCGAGGCGTGGGACGAGTATCTCAGTGCACAAGATCGTCGCAGCTCATCAGACGACGACTGGGAAACATCAATTACTGCACCCACTGACACACACAAAGACACAACAAATTCAGATCTAGGAAACAGACGATACAGTCAGAAGGAAAGAACAGAGTCACTAAGCCGTGACAAGAAGAGTGGAGAAACACTGAAAAGTATAGGCAACAGTCAACAAAGTAAAACAACTGTCAAGCAACAGAGCAAGCAATCAAAACCAAAATCATCTGGAAGACAATTTGTCGATTTCTTTGATGTTGAGAGAGAACGAGAGCAACTGGAAGCTCTTTCTCAACAGGAAGAAACCGAGCAAGACTTGTTTGCCGACATGCAGCCAGTTATAGCCAAGAAGATGTCATTGACAGGTCAGACTAGTGTAGAAGTGAGGACAAACTCGGGGTTGAGCTACAATGTTATGGATCATGCGGACGATGACGCGACCTGGGGGGATGGCGATTGGGGAGATGACATGCAGTGAGTGTAGAGTTTCTATTAAACTTATAGATTCGTTATAATTCCCTTATCAAGCTCACTAAACCTCAATGACGTCTTTAGGTGTCGCAGCCACACTTGGCGATGCATCCACTGATTTGTGGTCGTTTTGTACATGTTTGTCTGTTGCCTGCTGCCTAAGTGAGTCTAACAAGGCACGGCTTCTCTCCAATTGTTCCTCCACCGACATTGCCTGATGTATTGTGCTCGCATTCGGTGATGTATACTTCCCAATTAGAGATTGGGTCGAAGCCGAAGGAAAGGATAAGGATGTAGACAGAGGGATCGCTGTGTGAGCATCACTGCACTCTGATGATTGACTCATTGACGAGTTGTTCAACGACTCTCTCACTGCAGCTTGTTGCTGTTGTCGTTCGAACATTGCCAGTCGTGTAGATAGTCGAGTTATCTCTGCTTCCTTGAGGATCGCATCCTGCTTAGCTCTCTCCACGTATTCCTGTTGAGAGAGCATGTCGGTTGAGAGACTAACAGCTTGATCTTTGCATCGTCTAAACTCCTCGCTTTCGGCTGCTCGTTCTTCTTCGATCTGCTGGATGAGCATGCGGTGACTTGCAGCTTGTTGTTCTTTGGCTGCGATGACTCTTGCATGACTCTCTTCGAGTCGATGGATTTCGTCCTTGTGTTGCTGCTGGATGACGTCCAGCTGTTGCTGTATGGCTCGTAACTCGCTCGCTTGTTGTCTTGCTGTGTCTTTCTCTCGACTTCTCGTCGTTCTCAGTTCTTTCTCCTTCTTCTCCACCGTCTCTCTCGTTGTCATCATTTCTCTCCTCATCGTCTCCGTCTCATCCAGTTGCCTGTTGTTTGCCGCTTGTAACTGTTTCACCATTCGTTCCACGTCTGCCTTCTCGAGCTCCACTTTGTGTTGTCTCTCTCGACTCACACGAAGCTCCTGACTCGTCTCACCCATTTCTCGTCTCAGTCTCCCTGCCTCTTCCCGCAGTTCAACACTCAACTAAACAGAGTTCCACAGTCAACTGATGCTCACCGCCTTCTACTATGTTAGCGATTTTCTCACCTTTTCTGCTTCCAATTTTGCTCTGTTTAGTTCGTGGAGTTTCCCCCTCATTTCTTCTCTCATTTTTGAACCTTCCTCCACGGCTCCTTCCCTTTGTTTGACTGCATCTCTCAGTTGGCTTGCAACTGTCTCCAACTCATTGACCTACACACACACACACACACACACAATACAAATCATCACACTCATCAGAGGACTTACCGAACTCATTTTATATAAACGATTTACTTTCTGCCAACTGTCCATTTAAAAAATAAAAATAAAAATAAAAAATAAATTAAAAATAAAAGTAAAATAAAAAAATAAAATTAAAATTAAAATTAAAATTAAAATATGTAAAAATTTACTTTCTGCCCACTTTCACAAAACAGTCAAACCTTATAAAATAAAAAATAAAAAAGCTAGTTGATAACAACAAAATACATTAAATTATTGCTAATAATTTTGCCAACTTCCACACTCAAACCTCATGAAATAAAATAATAAAAAATGATAAAAAAATAAAATAAAATGATAAATAATAAATAAAATAATAAAATAAATTAAATAATAAGAAATAACCTAGTTGATAACAATAAATTGCACAGGTTTGTTAGAATGAGACAAAGTTGTCAGATTAGCTACTCTCCAATGTGTTATTCAATCTCTTGTATCTTACTCGTTCATCAAGGCTGATGCCAACATGCTCCTGGTTTGGTTAACTAATTAACCTCCATGGATTCAAATTAGCCACCCACCAAAGAGGTCATTCTCTCACCACAACAACAGAGAGACCTGACAAGTGTGTGCACTCAGCACTCAGCAAGCCAGAGTAAACACTTACAGTGAAGCATGGATTTTGCACACGATGCATATTGCATGTCCTGGTATCAGTTGGCACGCAATTAGCCAAGTGGGACACCAATGAGTGACCACCAACAATCGTTTCTAAAGTATCGATCTTTGTGAGGGAATTGGTGAACATGAACGTCACAATATGTTTGTGTATTAGCAGGCTTGTGCCATCATGTGTACTGCTTGTTGTTATGACCATGTCAGTCATCACACACGTGTGTTTACTTATGGACAGCATCACAATCAGCAACAGCAGATATGATGGTTCGCATACCAACCCTGCCAGGGTCATCATCCTGCCTATTAACTTGTGTACAGTACACTTATGGATTGTTAGGAGGCTTCCTGAAGTCGGGCTTCCATGACTCACCGACAATCAGCAAATGAATTTCCGTCATAAGCAACCGGATTTAGAAACAGGCTTATCCATATATTAATGACCATGCCCACGCATGCTACAAAGAAGAAGTGTCCCACCCACGTGTGCCCACACCCACATGTGTTCACACACGCACACACACATGTATGACTATCCACACCCACGCATGTCCACACCCACATGTGTCTCACTCACATGTGCCCATACCCATCACATGTGATCATACACATGTGTCCACATCCACATGTGTCCAACATGCATGTGTGTGTAAACCGTATGTTGAAGTATGATGTGGAGCTCCAGAGGGATGTGTATGTACATGTTAATACATTCTGTTTTACAGAGGCTAAATTAATTATTATTACTAATTTATTATTAAGTATAATTTATTATAACAACATATGACTTAATATTAATTAATTTAATAATTAGTAGTAAATGTTAATTAGCATTAATTTAAAAAATATTTTTCTTGTATCTATTAATCAATACTAATACTAATGTGTGTATTATGCATTTGTTATCACTTTGCTAAGTTATCATTAATTATTATTATTTACCTAGTATTACCATCTATTAGTTATTATCGTTTAGTTTTATTAATTATTAGGTATTTATCAGTTTTCACTATTTATTATTTATTTTAAAATTAATATCATTATTTTTTAATTTCTATTAATATTAATTATATTATTGTCTATAACTATTATGTGCTGTTGTTTACTGTTAATAAATTAATTATTAAATTAACTTCTATAAAAAGTCTACAATTGCTGATGCTTGTCATGCATTCTTGACAAGAATATTTCAAAATATTGTGTGGCGTCTTCTTACCTTTGCTTGTTTAGCTGCACTGCTCGCTTTACTGGCTGCGAGTTGGCGTTCCATTTGACTCACTTTCTGCTCCTTGTCTGCCTTGAATTGCCTCATAAACTGGTCCAACTGCTTGACCTGTTCTGTTCTCTGTGTGACCTCTTTCTGTAGACTAACAAGAGCTTGATTGAGCTCTTCTATTAGTCTGTCTTTCTCCACCATGTCAGCTCGTTGTCTCTCGATGTCGACTTCAATTTCAGCTGCTCTGCTGTCTCTATCACTTAGTTCTTTGTTGAGTCTCTTCATGGTCTCTTCACTCACTCTCCTCCCTGTCTTTTCATGCTCAAGTTCTTTCGTCAACTCGATGAGTCTGTTTCTCTCGACTTCGTAGTCTCTTGTCTTTCTTTCCAATCCTCGCTCTGCTTTCTCTCTTTCTCTCCTCTCCTCTGCCTCTCGCCTCTCACTTTCGACTCTCCTCTCTCTGTTGGTGTCTCTTTCTCTCACCAATCTTTCTATTTCGCCCGTAGAGTGATTCTTCAGTGTTTCCAGTCTGCGCTCTATTTCGTTCTTTGCCTCTCTGTTCTGTGCTACTTCTTGCTCTAGAACAGCAACTTGTCTCTGCCACTCGTTCTGCTTCTCCTCTAGCTCGCCGACTCGTTTGCTGCTCTCTTCCAGCATTCTCTGTCTCTCTGTTAGCCTTTCTTCTAATTCACCAACTTGTCGTGTTTTCTGTCTCATCAGGCTTCGCTCTTGTCTTATCCTTTGCTCGAGTTCTTTCACTTTATGTGTTTTCTCCATCACTTCTTCTCCACATTCGGATAGCTTGAGTTCCACTTCCTGTTTGTATTCTCCAAAACTCTCCTGCAATCTCTCTATCATCTCACTACCTTCCTTTACCTCCTTCTCTAACAGTTGCACTCTTGCGTCTCTCTTTGCAGCTACCTCATCCAAAGTCTGAGCTCTCTGTTCTAGGTCACTGACTATCTCTCTCAGATTGACCACCTCGTGTCTCTGCTCCTCTCTTTCTCTCTCTAGTGTTCTAATCTGAGTTTCCTGTATAGTTGTTTCTTGATTTTGTGCCTTCAGCCTGCTTTCCAGGTCATCTATCTGACTTTCCAACTCCTTACATTGTTCTGCATGAAGAAGTTTCAACTTGCCAATTCTGCTGTCTTTGCCGTCTCCCGTAGCTTTCTCTAACTGTCTCTCCAACTGAACCATCTGCCCTTCTTGTCTTGCACACAAAGATGATTTTTCACTGACCAATCGATGAGCAGCTCTCAATTTGTCTTCCATCTCTGCAATCACCTTTTCTCTCTTGCTTATTTCCTGTCTCATTTCTCTGTTACACTTTGTGCTGTCTAGACTGTTGTGGAGACTCTGTAGACTGTGGTATCCTGTCGTATGCATACTTGTGTTCATTGTCACTTTGTGGGTCAACTGATGCAAGTCTCGTTTGCTTTGTTCTATTTCTCTTTCGCATTGAGAAAGTTTCTCACTCTGTCGAAGTATCGTGTCCTTTAATCTCTTGTTCTCATCATAAACGTTCTTTCTTTCACTTTCTAGCTCAGACAATCTTTCACTCTGATGAGATATGGTTACTTCAAGATGAGAAAACTGTTCACAAATACTGTCACAATGTTCTCTCTCAGACTGATATGACATTTGCAAACGTCTAGGCAAAACCACAGGTTTACATGCCTTTTCTTTCAATATGTCTGGTTTTGCATATGCTTTTGTGTCTGTCTGCCCGTCTGTCCATCCGTCTGTCTGTCTGTCCGTCCGCCCATCTGTCTGTCTGTCCGTCCTCCCATCTGTCTGTCTGACTGTCTGTCTCTTCATCTGTCCTCACCTACACTCTTCTTCTAAGTCATTCACATGAGACTGTTTCTCTCTCAATGCCACCTCACACTCTTCCTTCCCTTCAAGTTGCTTCCTCAATATCTCCATTTCGTCTATCAACTACACCAACAACACATATCACATGTTGTTTGTACAAACAACACAAACTCAAAAACAAACCTTTAACCTCTCTCTCTCAAATTTATTCTCGCTTTCACTCAAGTTCAACTTACATGCCTCTAAAGCACCCTCCTTCTCACTGCTTTCTGACTTGAGAGCTTGCAGTTGAAACAACAGTGTTTGTCTCTCTCCATCAACACCCAAGAACTGAGCATTTAGTTGATCTATTTCACTCTGTTTTGTTTCAATGTCGGTCTGGCTATCATCTAACCTTCTCTCTAATGCTCTGAAATAAACGTTCAATTACTTTCAACAATTTTTGTCAACAAAACAGTTTGAAAATAGATTTGTGTCAACCACCTTACAGGATGTATACTGTGAGTATGTACTGTATCAAGTAATGGTGTGTGTGTGTGTGTGTGTGTGTGTGTGTGTGCGTGTGTGTGTGTGTGTGTGTGTGTGTGTGTGTGTGTAAGTGCACACATGCTTATGTGCTAAAGTGTCATCTGCACATATTTAATTGTCTAGTCAAACAAAACTCTCTCCTAAATCCATCAGAAACAGCTGCAAAGACAGAAAAATTTTCAGTCTCAAACATGCCAACATTCATGCAACAAATCAGAATGCCAAGTTTCATAACAACTCGCCACACATTAGAGCTAGAACAACGACAAAATCCAGAAACAAATTACAGTGACACATACAGCACAACAAACGAATGTCTTCAACACCAAAAATGTAGAACAACATACATTATTTCTGAGTCTGTAGTCTACGTAAACAGACAAATGCTCTTTAACTTGGACTTTTCTTTACAAAATTTTAAAGGCACACAAGCACAGCTTGAAGCATCAAATCTTGCTAAATTTTTAGATGATCACCACCACCTGTGTGTCTCTATTCTCTCCTCACTTGACGTTTACCAACATTTTAATTAATTAATTAATTAATAACCAACTATATCTTGTTGTGTATTCATCAATCAATTCGTGTCTCACTTGATTTCTCTCTCTTTCGTCGTGATTTGACTCTCGAGATGCACGAGGTGTTCTCTCAACGCTGGCTGATGCTCGCTCATTTCACTCAATCTGTTCTGACTCTGTACCAGCTGATAGCTCGTGTCCTCCAGTTCACTCAAGAGACTGTGATTCTGACTGAATAGCTGGCAGTTTTCCTGCCTTAACAGCGCAAGTTTACGTCTCATTGGCTCTCCATCATTACCAACTGGTTGTCCTAGAAATATCCCACGTCTACTGGTTGATTCTCTCCATTCGCTCTGTCTCTCGTGGTGAGAGGATGGTGTTAGGTCTGAGAGTGAAAGGCCGGGACCTTTCTCTGGTGAACTGTGTGTCGTTTCCTCCCTCTTTAGCTTTCTTTCCGTCTCTGACAGCCGCTTTCTCAACGAGGCAAACTCCGAAAGTAAGTATTCCGCTCCCATATCGCTTCCTTCGACTCCTTGTTTTGCCATTTCCCCCGCAATTTTTAAACAAACCGGTCACTACGTCCGGGAGCGCAATTATTAAGAACAACCCGTATGTTGTTGCTAAACCCCGTATTTATACGTCAACTTATCCGGGTCTTTCATATAACCCTCTCTGGAAGTTGGGCTCGCGACTTGATCTTGTCCATGTGATTGGAATGGTGAGTAGCTGCAGTGCAGTACGACATGCATGCGATCATACGTGCGCTTCGAAAATTACGTACAATACGAGATGTCCGAGATATTCGCGGATGCGTGTGTGTATGGCCTGTCTGCATGACGTGTGACCTTCTGCTCTCCACAGGGATTCATCAAAGTTGTCAAGAACAAAGCCTACTTCAAGCGTTATCAAGTCAAATTCAAGAGACGACGAGGCAAGTGTATTAACATCCCGGGGGCCCACTTTGGGGTCATCCATTCTTCCTTTCAGATGGAAAAACCGACTATTACGCGCGTCGAAGACTAGTCGTACAGGACAAGAACAAATACTACACACCAAAGTATCGGTTGGTTGTGCGAACGACCAATACGGACATTGTCTGTCAGGTTTGATTGAACGTTGGCTGAACGTTTCACTTCCGGTTGATGTAGAATGCTTGTTGGTGTAGGTCGTGTATGCTAAGATCGAGGGCGACATGGTGATGTGTGCTGCGTACTCGCACGAGTTGCCGCGTTATGGAATGAAGGTCGGACTGACGAATTATTCCGCTGCTTACTGCACTGGTTTGCTGTTGGCCAGACGGGTAAGTGGGTGGTGGGTGGGTGGAGTGTGTGGAGATGTGTTGGTGTGTGGCACGAGTCTATGGCTGTTGACTGCCTTGTTTTTCGTTGTTTTTTTATTTGTGTGCTGTGTATGATTGTGTCTCTTGTTTCTGTTTGTTTTTTGTCTTCCTGTCTGTTTGTCTGTTTGCTTGTCTGTCTGTTTTGTGTTTGTTTGTCTATGTCTCTATCAGTTGTGTCAGTATTTGTATTTTTTGCTTGAAGTGTGATCCGATAGGATTAGAAGGTTCGTATCTCTTTTTCGTTACTTTGTGATCAATTTGTGCTTCTTGTATCTCATTTGTCTGTGTGTGTGTGTGTGTGTGGCGTCTGTAGCTCAGTTGATTAGAGAGTTGCATTTGGAGAATGGAAACGTCCGTGACATTGAGGTTGTAGGTTCGCAGACGAGTACACACGTAATTTCCTTGGGCAAGAAATTCACACACAATTGCCTCTCTTGACTCAGGAGTATAAATGAGTACCTGGTCTTTGACTGGGGGTGGACTAGACCGCTGGCTTGGCAGAACATCACGCAGTATATACGGGTACGTGTGGACTGAGGTCCAGTCCCGCAGCTGCGCCAAAGTTAGTGCCCTTCGATGCTCTGGCCACGCATCAAGGGGTTTGTCAGCACGACCTAAAACTCCGAGTAGCACTGGGTCCCTACCTAGAAATAGGCAAAGGGTACTATCTTTGGAACTTTCCGAAGGGCATGTCCATTTGTCTGTTTTGTGTGTGTGTGTGTGTGTGTGTGTGTGTGTGTGTGTGTGTGTGTGTGTGTGTGTGTGTGTGTGTGTGTGTGTGTGTGTGTGTGCAGTTGATGGCCATATATCCTTGATAACAATGTGTCTGAATTTTGCTATCTGGGTACGTAGTACAGTGTTCTTGCCAGGAGAAGTAGTCAGTGGGTTGCCGTTGGAAAAATTTTTTTGGGCGTGGTCTTGTTTTTAGTAGGCGTGGTCATTTTTGTACTTTTATTCGCCAATCGAATTGTGCGAGAGTAACCATAATGACTAAGCTTATCACCTATCGTGAAAGATACGTCTCTTTTTTTCTTGGCCCACAGTTTCACAGCCGAGTGAAAAGGAAACTTGGCAACATCTGGACCTTCCACTGCGATCCGTAATAAAGCATCTAACGTATCTTCCTTCAGTCTGTAAGATCGGCGGTCTTGTCATGCTTCTGACACAAAACGCAAAGCATGCCTTTGCTTTGGCTGTCGTAACGAAGCCATTCCATTCGACCAACTCGCCACTCGGAACGAAATCCCACCGACTGCTTCGATGACGTCGACGAAGACGATTTTCGCGAACGCGACGACTGCTTTGAAGAGGAACTCTTGCCCAGAGAGTCAGCTGTTGACAGCAGCTCGACTTCGCTTTCATCGCTGGACTGTGCGACTTCCTCTTCCAACTCGGCCGAGATTTCGACGTCCGATTCGCTGGACGAATCGCTTTGTAGTCTTGGTTGTTTCGGCGATGATTTCGGCGACGAAAGAGCATCAGCAGGCTTGAAGAACCGACGAATAGACATGTCGTAAACAAAGTCAAAGCCGGAGAAGCAACAAATTGACGGTTACCCGGATAATACAAAAGATGACTACAGTACAAAAGCGTTTTAGGCATTCATCCACACAGCAAGGGTCGGGCAAGGCCGCTGGTGGGGCGGAAGCCGGCAACTGTGGGCTCGTCCGACCCGCACCGACCCACCTAGCGAGAACCCTGGTAGTATTGTGACTACATAGTAACTCAAAGACTCATTCTGAGGTTATTGAGAGAATAAAAAAAGCCGGCAAAACATTTGCAATTTGGAAAAGAGTATTTGTGATTGGTAAATGTGGGCTGAGTGAAAGAGGGAAACACGAGTGTTTTGTACACACTTCATCTCTGTTTTATTATTACGCTTGTCAGACTTGGGCTGTAACCTAGCAAGACATACACATACTGAATACCTTTCACTTGCATTACGTTTGTTCCATTCTTGGTGTTACAATGTTTTACAAGATAAGGAAACTTGAAATCTGCTCATGAGACCCCAATTGAACAACAAATTCAGAGGCGATCATTCTTCTTGGCGCTTCTGCAATGCCAGAACCCATTGGGGGTAGGGCAGAACTCAACATTCAAGGTGTGTGTGTGTCTGTGTCTGTGTGTGTATACTTACGTCTGCATGTGTGTGTCAGCTTGTCTTCATGTAGTATATTTCTGTTGTTTGTCTCTCACATGTTTTCAACAACTACTATCATGTCTCTGTTGTACAGGTTCTGACCAAGCTTGGACTTGCCGAACACTATCAAGGAGTCGATGAAGTAACCGGTGAAGAATATCACGTGGAAGAAGTCGATGGTGCTCCGGGTCCATTCAGATGTTTTCTCGACGTCGGACTAGCTAGAACAACTACCGGAGCTCGAGTATTCGGAGCATTGAAAGGAGCAGTAGACGGAGGTCTAGATGTACCCCACAGGTCAGTCCATTATTGTCTAGTCCTGTTAATAAATTTTATTGATTGTAATGTTTAGTGTTAAACGTTTTCCTGGGTACGATGCTGAAACGAAGGAGTATGATGCTGAGGTTCATCGAGGACACATTTTTGGACAACATGTTGCCAACTATATGACACACTTAGAAGAGAACGACGAGGATGCTTACAGGAGGCAATTTTCAAGATACATCAAAGAAGGCATCGCAGGCAACACAGTAGGTCACCGTGGTCGTGTGTGTGTGTGTGTGTGTGTGTGTGTGTGTGTGTGTGTCTGTGTCTGTGTCTGTGTGCGTGTGTGTCTGTGTGTGCATGTTTATCAGTGTTATCATACCTTCTAATCTGGTACAGCTGGAAGATAAGTACAAAGCAATTCATGCTGCAATACGAGAAGATCCGTCTCATAAACCCGCACCATCCAAGGATGTAACACCAAAGAGGTAATATCACTGACAGCAGAGACTCTGTAGGTGCCTTTATTGTACTTTGTTTGTCAGGTGGAATCGAGCCAAGATGTCGCTTGCACAACGACGAGATCGTATACGTCAGAAGAAGGAGGCTTTCTTGAAGCGTCAGGCGGCAGATGGCGAAGACAATGACTAGACACAGTCCTAGTATTCTGTACTCGCGAGATGCAATGTCAATTAATAAACCATAATTGTTTGATTTAATTGATTGTCACACACACACACACACACACACACACACACACACACACACACACACACACACACACACACACAGTGAATAGAGATGAACAAGCATGACACGTGACTTGTTGGAACCATCGTTTTGTACTGAGTTATTGTTAGATCAAAATTGTTTCGGTTTTACAAAAATTTTAACGTGAAGGGAAGGTACAACATGTGTGCGTCCTAGTAGGTAGAGATAGCTATTTTTGCGGCGAAAAACGAGCGTGACATGTTTGGATTAGCCACGCCTCGTCTATAAAAACGCGTGCTCAGCGGTTTGGTATCACACGTGACTTGCAATAGATAAGCATGCGTAGATGACAGTGCGCTATTATTAGGTTACAAGGCTGCACCTTCCAAAGTTGGTCGGTCGAATCGTCGAGGTGAGTACATGTACAGGCGTGTTAGGTCAAGGAAATGAGTGATGGCTTTGATAGAATAGAGAAGCACACGTTAGATGTTGGGCAGTTGATTTTAGCTAAATCGTTGACACGCGTTGTCTCTTTTTCGTTTGTGAGTTGTTTGTGTGGTGGAGTGTTATTGTTTGTTTGTTGTGTAGAAATGAACGAAGAATTGAGTGAAGCGGTGGAGAGAGGTGATATTGAGTCAGTAACGCGTCTTTTGGATATGCAAGTTGATATCAATGGACGTGATTTATTTGGGGTATGTGTTGTGAGTTATAATGCAGGCGCGTACCCAGGATTTCTCTGGGGGGGTTTCCATATTAATATCAATAATATTGATCTGTTTATATTAATGTCAATATTATTGATCTTAATAACTGTTTTTATATCAATATCTAGATTAATATTGATATTAATGGTTTAATTGATATTTGATATTTACTCTCATCTTTGTCCGCTTCGGCTGACTGTCAATTCGAGCCTCCGCTCCGAGGGGTCCATCTTCGGCAGCTGTAGGCTCTGTTACAAACTGCGACAATGTCAACTGACGCTTCATTCCTGACTGGCACGTGTAGCAGTGAGAAGACAGCGCGTTAGACACGTGCTACAACATAGCCTCGAATTCCCAGACATCTGTGTACCGTTAGCGGTAACGCCCACCTCTAGGGGGGTTTCCGGGCAACCTGAAAACATGCCTGCGTACGCCACTGATACCGTATTCCCTCACATAAAGGCGCATGCGCTTATAAGTGAGAAAGCGCACTTTTTCTTGCCGAAGAAAACACTTTTTAAAACTCATTTATAAGCGCATGCGCTTGTATAAATTTTTTTGTTTAATTTTTGTATTTGCTAATGCATCAGTAAACATACAGTGAGAACAGGTCCTAGTCGTCTTCATCAGTTTCTAAAAGTGTCTCTTCATCGCTATCAGTGCACGTGCTAGTGTCCGACTCCGAGTCGCTAGACTGCGATAATTCTTCGCTAACATCTTCTCCACCCAACATTGCAGCCAGTCGACTGTGCAGCATAACATCGCTTTCTTAACATCTTTTGCGTGTAGGGACGTCTCGCCTCTCGGATGCTTCATCAAGCCTGCTCTCTTGCTGTCGCCACCTCTGCACGACTTTTCGATGGACTCCGTACTGCTTTGCTGTTTTTGAAACATTTCCGTCGTTTACTTTCAGAGAGTCGAGAAGCTGACGCTTAAATTCAAGGGAATAGGACTTGCGATGCATGTCGCATGTACAGATGCTGTCCGAACACGATTATCCCTCGCCTAAAAGCGCATGCGCTTGTACTCGAGGTATAGGCGCATGCGCTTATTCAGTTCACTTATAAGCGCACGCGCCTTTATGTGAGGGAATACGGTAATGTGTGTATTGGATGTTGAAATGAACTGCACGTCATTTGATCTCAAAATAGGACACTCTTCTGATACAAGCGTGTGAGAAGAAGAAGAAGGAGATTGTTGAGTTTCTGCTCACTAAATCAGTAGATGTTAATGGGACTGGCTGGCTGAGTTGATTGATTGTGTGAAAGTGTGATGTGTTGTTGATAAGATGATAGATATCAACTAGATGTAACAATCTAATCCAACAATCAACGTTTTGGTTTCTTCTTGCTGGTCAAGAGGCAGCAGTGTTGACTTGTGACTGGCTGAAGCAGCCATTGCATGCAGAGATGAATAATCTTGTTGGTTTTTATTTGATTCAACTTGGACTGTTGGAGACTATTTTTGCAGTAGTTATTGTCTTATCAGGTCGTCTTCATTTTCTATTTTCTTTTGTCTTGCAGCATGTGTACAGTGTGGTGGAGGAATAATGATAATAATACATTCTTGTGTGTGCAGGCGGGATATACAGCTTTGATTGTATCTGCAATGAAGGGATTACAAGATATTATTGATCTACTACTGAATGTCAAAGATATTAATGTGATGAAGGGAGATTGGGTGAGTTTGAGTATTGAGAGGTTGAGTTGATATTGTGGTGTCTGTTGTGCATGTATTAAACATATTTGTGAGTGTAATGCATTGATTTTGCTATTGTTTGTGTTTGTGTGTTGATCATTCTATTGAATGTCTGATTGTGTGTGTTGAATGGAATGTCTGTTGCTTTAATATATTTTAACATAAACACTCTCTCACTATCTTATCAGTTTCTTGTTTACTCAGTGGGGAAGGACAGCCATCCATTGTGCTGCAGAGTATAATCACGTGACCATTGTAGAGAGACTTTTGTCTTGTTCTGTTCCTGTTGATATCAATGCTAATGAAGGTCGTACACCACTGTGGTCAGCTGCCCTTAATGGTCATGTGCATTGTGTTGATGTTCTCCTAAAAATGGAGCGAGTCCCCAACATGAGAGGTGATGCATTCAATATCCTTCAGTCAATAATATCACTAACGTAATGTGATTGTGGGATAGTGAGAGTGAAGGATCACCACTGGAGATTGCCAAGATATGTGGTCACAGTGATGTGGTTGAGATGATGGAAGAAGCCATAAGATGTAAGTGAAAGAAACAATTAATTTGTGTTTTTGTTTTTTCTTCTTTTGATTTAATGTGATGATTTTGGTGTGAGGTTAGATTGATATTGTTGAATGATTTGCTTGTTATCTTGTCTGTGGAGCTATTGTAGTGATGTGCTGCTTTTGATCTTCTCACTTCTTTTCCTCTCAACATTTGGGTTGAGGTGATGTGTCTGCTTGTTTTATTGTGTGTTTTGTGTGTGTGTGTGTGTGTGTGTGTGTGTGTGTGTGTGTGTGTGTGTGTGTGTGTGTCTGTCCATTTGTCAATAGAATCAGTTAATGAGTTAATAATATTTTACTGTTGTCTTCTTCTCTACATATCTGGGTGTTTATCTCTTTGCACACTCGTCTGTAAATTATTGTCTGTTTGTCTTTTGTTAATTTCTATTTGTTTGTATGTCCTGTTTGTGTGTTTACATTTTAATTAATCTTTTTATATTTGCATGTTGGTTGAGTGATTGGTGCATTTGTCATTGTGGTTGCTTGTTGTTTTAATTTAATTTAGTTTGTGTGTGTTTGTGTGTATGTGCATTAGCATCATGTTTATTGCACATTTTAAGTGACGTTTTTCTCTTACAGTTAGATCTCATCCCTACATAGAAGGTCATGTGTCTGTTATCAATCATCAACATGAAGAGACAGTAATGTGACTTTTTCATCTCTAGTTGTCTGTTTCCCAAGTTGTGTTTGTGTTACATAGATTGCTGAACTGCAGAGTGAAGTCGAGAAGAAGACAGAAGAATTAAGACAATCATCCCTTTTCCATGAGAGTGAAGTGACGAGGTTAAGAACCGAGATCCAAGAGAAAGAGGAGGAAATGAGATGTCTCGTGTCTGCTCTTGCTACTGTTAGCAGAATGGCAAGCGAGAAAGTAGGACAAGCACACATAAAGCTTGCAGATGTGTAGGATATGATTGTTGATTTCTAGTGATAATACATAATGGTGTGTGTGTGTGTGTGTGTGTGTGTGTGTGTGTGTGTGTGTGTAGGAAAATTTGTTTTATTGTAGATTGCTGAAAGTCACACTACTTCCGATGAATTTTGTTTATCACAGCCACCAGGTGAGAACCACAAAGTATGAGGAACACAAGCATTGCTTGCAGCATTTCTCATTTGTTTACAGAGGATGTGATGTATGCAGTCAGTGCTCTTGCCTGTGATCAGTGGAGTGATGTTGGACTCGAATTAGGATACACAATGCCTGAACTCAACTCACTCACTTCATTAATTACTGCATCTCACAGCAAGCTACACGCCATACTGAGAACCAAAGCTGTTGCTGTCGCTACCAGCAATGTTGTTAGTATCATCTTGTCTGCTTGTCAGCGTATTTCCATTCCAATTTGTGCTGCTGCAATAAGAGATGAGGTGGTTAAACGTCAAGAGAGACTGAGAGCACAGAACGGTGGACAATAGAATAATTGACTTTGTCACTTTGTTGTCTGCATGGCTGATCATATTCGTTTGGCAAGTCTATTTTTGTTGTTTGTAATGCTTCAAGCATCTACTATTTCTATTTTACCGCTTTTTATGTTTAAGACAAGATGTAATATTTTACACCAAATAACGACATGTTGTTTGGACATCCGGGACATCATGGGCGGAGCTAGTGTAGCCATAGTATCTGGTTTGTTTGCAACTTTGTCCTAATTATTCGAATTAATTAATGGCTACTGACTCAATGTTTACTCTACCCATCCAATCCAGGCCGTATACGAATCAACAGGCACTGCCGTCTCGTCACAGACTTGCTGTACTCTACAGAAACTCCGCCTGGTTGTGTAGGAGACAACAGAAGAGCAACTACTATGAACAAAAGGGGCGTGGCCAAAGAGTGCAAAGTCAATGTAGCAACTTGCGGCAGCATTTTTTCTACAAATTGTTTTCCAGGTTTTGTGGTGATTTTTAGCTGGTCATGTGGGTAGTGAGCGTTGTGTTTTGGCGAGTGAAGATTTGAGTGGACCAACACCGTGTACATACTCACCACCAGGAAGAGCATTGCAGGAGACGAACAGTCCTGGGTATACAATGGGATATAAACGTGTAGAGAAACGTGAGTGAATGATTGCATTATGATGATGAGTGACATGCACGCACACACTCACGAATTTACATGCACACACACACACACACACACACACACACACACACACATGTACACACATGTACACACATGTACACACAACCATTATCACCATATTAATTAATTAATTTTGGTTGATTTGTAGTTGGTGGTGGTCAACGAGCTTGGTCTAAGTCGTGGTTTACAAC